>NC_092741.1:127002626-127305657 GCF_047496795.1 Chiloscyllium punctatum | reverse complement strand
AATTACTTGTGGTTTTCTTTTTAAAATCAGAACCGAGAATAGATAGAGTGAAATTCAAATTAGAGTCAAAAATAGCAGATAGAAAATAGGAGGAACATCAGGAGATAAGATAAGCTGAAATGTCTAATGTTTTATTTCAACTTGTGTCTATTTTAATTTGGAGATTACATGATTCTACCAATTATCAATGTAGCTTTCTCAGTAGAACACTGAATTTCTGGAGGCACAAGAAGATGAAAATTTACCAAATAGGTCAAGGAGACAGATTTTCTTTTTCCCCTGGACTGTCAGCAGGTTAAGAATTATCGTAGACATCTGAAATGACATATTGATTCTATTTACTGAATTGTCTCTGTGTTCTAACCAAGCTTCTTGACACTGCTGGCTGGGATTGTCTGTTGGCTAGTTTCCACATAATTTATAGCACTCCCCTTTATCTTAGCAAAAAAGGTAGATTAGTCATAAGTGAATTGTACTAATCGTAAAAGTGGAACCCAATGGGGTCATGTCCTGCAAGAGTTGAACCTGGAACATTATGAATAGTTTTAACTCAATGCTGTAACCCACCTCATATGTTTTCTTTTCACTGTACATGATTGTACTGTTCATAATTTATGTTAGTGAAAATCCTTCTTCCTCCCCACCCAATTCTCTGCTTTTCTTTTCTATCCTCTCCTGAGGGCGGTGACTCATGCTGGGGTACGCTTCCATAGGCGTCGGCAGCCTTCTAATACCTTGCCCAAGTGGCCATTCTTCATTTATGAGCCTAGACGGTGAGTGCTGGCAGATAATTCAACCATAAGGGGTGGGGGGCATCACAGATGAGCACTAAACTTCCTCACCTGCCTTCCACAAAATGAGCACCTTTGCAGGGGTTCACTGGATAACAATCAGGAGTAGCAATCCTGCCTGATTGTTTTACCTGGTTGTCTGTTTGTCTGTCTGTCTCGCTCTCACTCTCTTTCTCTCTCTCTTTCTCCTCTGCCCAGGAACACAAAGGCAAATTGTGGCTCCCACACTGTCAGCCACGCTGAGACCAGCTAACGCAGCGCAAACCATTGATAAGATCTGGGACTTTTCCTCACCAGCCATTTATCACAGAATTAGGGGAGAATTTGGGCAAACATTCTATTTATTTTATTACAACCATTCTCTCTACAAAGCGAGTCTGTTTGACACGCAATTTTCCAACTTATGTCCAAATTTTCTTTTGCCCTGTTGAAGTTAATACTGTATAATTTTGATGTTTTAAATAGAAGTGCCTTCCAAAAGACCACATACATCAATAAATTTACTGAAATGTATTGCCAGGTGGAACTGTTTGAAAGGGGCAGCACGGTAGCTCAGCTCAGCAATGAGGCATTGCTAACTAACAGGGCCAGGGACCTGGGTTCAATTCCAGCCTCAGGCGACTGTCTGTGTGGAGTTTGCATATTCTCCCTGTGTTTGCGTGGGTCTCCTCCAGGTGCTCTGTATTCCTGCCACAATACATAGATGTGCAAGTTAGATGGATTGGCCATGCTGAATTGCCCATAGCATCCAAAGTTGTTGGTAATCCATGGAAAATGTAGAGGGGGTTGCTCTTGAAGGTCAAAGTGTGGACTCGATGAGCCAAATGGCCTGCTTCCATACTGTAGAGATTTTATGATTCTATATATTTTGGTTACCAAATAATTGTAAACACAATGGAGAGATTGTGTGGTTTTGGGTTGAAGATGATTTGGTGAAAGTCCCTGATTGGCTATCAAGGGTTCGGGTCTCACTGAGTGATGATCTCACAGAACCGAGTAACCAAACTTTGACGGGTATCTGCATCAGGCTCTTACTCCCTGGCTGGTCCTTTCCATGTTGATCTATTCTTTTCAATTGGGGAATTTGTCTAAAAGAAATTGACATTTTTGTTTCTTTTCATTCCAGATCAAGACCCAAAGTACAATACAATGGCTATGTTGGTCATGAGAACACAAATGGACAGGCTTCATTTGAAAATCCCATGTATGATACTAACTTAAAGCCCACTGAGGCAAAGGCTGTGCGGTTTGACACAACACTGAACACTGTGTGTACAGTAGTATAGCCCTTACTTTGACTACTGACTAACTGATATTAGCCATACCTCTACCTGGCAAGCAGTAACTCCTTTGGTGCCATATACCACATCGTTCTGTCCCACTGCTTGCTTTGCAGTGATACACTTGTTGACAACTTTCGTTGGGGCAAACACAGTCAATGGAGTTTTTGCTGGGACAATATCCTCAGACAACAAGTCAAAGCAATTCCTTCTGGACTTCTAACACAGGAAGAACCAAAACCAAGTCCTGATGGGTTTGAAACTCTCTGCTCTGGATGCAATTGGCAGATATTTCTTCTTTTTTTGAGTTCTGTATTCTTCCAAGAAGAGGTTAAAAAAAAATGGACAGACGAGGAAGGACAAAACCTGTGCCATCGCTGATGTTAAGTCTTTCAACATATGTAAAATTTACAGCTGCCTACATCACAAAATAAGGTCACTATTCTAAAACAGGTCGGCAGCTTGGGGATTATTTTCAATTGTATGGCAAATTGACTGCACAATTCTTTGCACTAGCGTGTTATGAATGAATGAGTAGGATATTGGCATCAAATTGGCTACAGGGTTTCTATACACTGACCATTGTACATAAAAAAAATTGCTTTAAAAAGACTTCAGTTTCCATTGCTGAACATCACACCATGTTCTCAGTGCTAACAATAGGTATTAGATTGCTGCAGTATTATTTCCTCCAGACTTGGATGCTTATAGAGTCAGTTTTTATTGATGTCAGGCTTGTGAGTGAGAAAGGTTTCTGAGGGTTTTTATAGTTCCTTAAATAAACATCAATTGGATTTTATTCTTTGAATTAAAAGCCAAAAAAAGGAACAAACTGATTTTTTAAACACAGTATAACTTTTCTGAATCTCCACAGGCTGTTGGTCAGAAATATTATCAGAAAAATCTATTCTGTTTTCCAGGTAGCTTAAATAAACACTGCCTTTTGTAAATTATATTTAGCAAAAAAAAATTATTTATTTTCCCAAGAATGTAAGAAAAACTGTTGCGCCACTTTTCTGTGTTAGAAATAAAAAACAAATATTATAAATGTTGTGAAAGGGGAGGTGAGGGGTCCATAGTGGGATTGGTACAGAGTCCGGTTTGCCAAATGTCTGCCGCGCCTTGTTTTGAGTTTCCTGATAACTTTCAGTTCTGCTGTGTCTACCATTACGAAAAACAGAAAATCTCCACGTTAAAAAAATAGCAGTTAATCATGAGACAAGGATAAGACTGAGAATGAAGGCCAGCCCTCACCAGGCAGCAACATTTGACAGGTATTGATGGCTATACAAATAACATTCAGTAACGGATCAGCTCTGACTTCCCAAAGATAACCATCAAACTGTGAGGCTTGCAGAGAGAAAAAAAAATTGATTTTGTCAAATAAATAGCAAGCTTTTTCAGCAGAAACATGCACGTAGTTGAGTGTGGGTGGGACAGAAGAATGGGGATTCCTTTGTTCCCTAATGATATTTTGCTCATTCTAAAGAGTGCCTTTACTTGTATCTCATAGCTTTACCCAAAACCAGTTGGTACTGTGCAGAAAGCTGTTGTGATTTCTTTAATATGTCTGACATACAGCCGAAAGGATAAACCCTCATTCACAGCTACAGCATAGAAAAAACTGTCTTTGTGAAAAGTTCACTTTGTGTGGTCAGCAACGACTTTCCCAAGTAGGTTCTATTAAACCACAAAATTACAACTTGGGGGGGGAGTTTAAGAGCTTTGAGATTATGGCTGTTGATAATTGTTGGTTTAACTAAGTTAATATACAAAAATAGCAGATAATTGAATGCTATTTCCCATCTATTTTTCATCAATTATAACTGGAGATGAGAAGAACCCCTATGGAAATGTTTATGTTAAATGTTTATTTTATATTCATCAACAGACTTTTTTAGGCTATAGTTCACTACTTAGTCTTGTTTAACCTTTTCTGAGGTTTCAACACCAATCCTGACTTTAGTAAGTGAGTAATGTTACTGGGAGAGGTTAGAATAAGATTGTTGTTATGACCTTTGACTGGAGAGAGGAAGTGTCATTTTAAAAATAAAAATGCATTGTTCCTGGCTAACATCTTTGTCAGAAGCAACAGAACATTATCAACAGAGCTTCCTCCATTTTTCTCTTGTTTTAAATTCTATGGTGAGCCTGTGCCATAGTCCCATTAATGAATGAAATGGGCCTGATTAGTATTCAATAATTGCATTTAGTTTAAACTGCTTATTGTTCAACAATTTTTAACTGAATGAGGGAAGAGAGAAAGGATCCAAAAATTTGAAGATTTATTTATATTTTTCACTCTGAAGATTTCCCAAAAGTTTTGAAACGTCAATTTAGAGCAACTTCTTTGCTTTGATAACCTATGATAGCACATACGCAGTCATGCATGCATTGCATTTGCTGTGTTTATATATATTGTCACATACTCATGCAGAACCTTGAACGTAAAATGCTCAATTTTTCCAAACATAAAACTCAGAGGCTTTACACTTGAGAAGGCACAGAAAATGAAAGTTCAAGCAACAAAATGCAAGAATTTTAGTTAAGACATTTGAAAATTCTATCATGGATCTAAAATAATCAAACAAACGAAAGCATGTACTTACCTTTAACCTTTTCCATATTACACTCTGTAGGCCTTTATTGCAAATTGGCCTTGCTCTGTTCTTCAGTGATACTACGCTTAACAAAGAAAAGAAACATTATCAATCAGATGGCAATTTTAGATTCCCTTTGTGCACTTAGTAATGCAAATAAGAATCCGCTTGGTATATATTACAAGGCAGGCTGATAATGGAGAGAATAAAGGGCTCAATTTACACACTGAATAAAGTCAGAGTCTACAAACCAACCTATCTATTGGTGTAGATGCAGATAATCTTTGGGGGCATTCATACAAAATGAACACGTTAATTCACGTCATGGAAATGAGCCACCTACTCTTTGAACTGTAGGACAGGATATGATAGAAACCAGGGGGAAAAGATCCATTTTTCCAGGATGATATCCCATCAAGGGACAATATAACTAAATATTGCCATCTAAATCCAAAAATTATGTTCATTAAGAGAAATTTACTAATTCATTTTCTCATAAGAAAACCAATCTTGTGCTGCCAAAGACTACAGTGGACAGTGCAGGTTTGCTTAAAATACAGAGTCTGTTTGAATTCTAAATTATAAAATGTCAAAGACCTATATAGAACGTAAACTCTGCACCATATCACAATTCTCCACTTGCGCTATTCTTACGAAAAAATGATGTCCAGTGTGCATGTGGGCCACAATATTGAATTATCTTCTGCTCAGATTGCAAAAACAAAATTAATAATTGATATACTCCTTTGGTAGTGCAGACTGTTCTAAGTTTTTCATTATACCAGCTAAAACTTGGCTGCTGTCTTCTCTTAGAGATGTACATCATGGGTTCAATTAAAAGAAGAATCACTTTTTGGGATGATTACCTGCTAATATATGAGGTGAAAGAAGACACCTATCTTTAACAAATTAATTGTAAAAGTATATTGGATAGTCTTGTGGGAAAATGTATTTTTCAATGGTCACCCGTCGAGAAGTTGATGAGCTACTTCCTTAAACAATGGTAGGATGTATGGTTTTGGAATATCCACAGTGCTATTGGGGAAGGGGTTTCAGAATTTTGACCCAGTGACAAAGGAAAAATAATTATATATTTCCATAAAGGGAGGCGTATGTGACTTGGAGTGGTACTTTTAAATGGTATCACTATATTGTTGTTAACATTGTCCTTTCAGGTGGTAGAAATAGCGTATTGCCCCGTCCAAACTTGATGTCCATTCTTGATGCAGTTGAACATAGCAAACAGTACTGACATCAGGAAAGGGGAGGCATGAGCCTGTGACATTTATGGTGGCAGTATGGGAACTGGGTATTGCAACCTGTTTCCCTTCCCTCAAAATGGGAAGGAGAGATCTAATTTCCTTTCTCTGAGGGATTCTAGGTGGGGTTGTGAGATAATCCTGAAATCGCTGAAAAGTGAAGTTTAATCTCCAGGACATTGCTGTAAACAATCCTGCAGAAAAATGAACCATTGGGAGTATTTAAACATTTTTTTTTGAAAATTTCTCAGTTGTAACTAACAAATGAAGAGTTTTTAACCCGGGGGTAAAAGGCTTTTTCACTCTGTGGGGCAATGGAGATATGAGATCATGTGACATAGAATTTACAGAAATATATCTAACCAGAGGTGGAAATTCTACTTCTAGATAATAAGGTTAATATTCAGTGCCACATGGAGGGCCAAAACTCAATCTCTCACTTAAAATAAAATCTTTCAAATCCTCATTCCTACATCTGGTCTCAATGTCTGAACAGTATTATTCTATTATGAGCAAACATGGGCTCCTAAGTTACATGATGAAAGATACTGAGAGTACAGCTTGTTTGAGTATAATGAAGAGTTCATAAACAAGCTACTGGGAAATGGTTGAAACAAGAGCCAATTAAAATATAAGCTGAATCTTCTCCACCCCCCCCCCCCCCCCCCCCAAGAGAAGACATTTCTGAGACAGGACCATGTACTTCTTGTGTTGTAAGCTGCTGCTTATCTTACGAGATTTGCCTTTATTCAGGCTGGTTGCAATAATGTTTTCTGTGTAAAGTATTTTGTAAAGAAAAACTAAAAAGATGCTGTAAAAATGCCTATTAATCATTTCAGTGGCATCACATCAACAGCATTATCATTATTCCACTACTTGCTGTTGACTTGAAGTAGGTGCAAAGGATCCTTTTGTACAGAGATATATTTTTAATGAAGAATTTGTAAAATTATTAAATATGCCAAACCTTTTTCAATATTGTAGGTAAAAAGGTGTTAAATAAGTGTTTTTTACTATGTAAAAGAAATAATTTCCCTATACTGTAAAAAGAAATCTTGTTTAAAGAGTAGCATCTATAGCCAGTTTTAAATCTTTGATTTTATTGCACATGAAAATTATCATTACAGTGGCCTGTTACGATGACCAGTATTCCCTTTTTACCATTAAAATCTGTGATAGAAGATTGTATTATAGCCTGTGCAATGCTGCCCACATTTGAAGCTAATTTAAAACTCTAATTAAATATTTCATCACAATTTGTCGTCTAGTGTGTGGAATATATATCTTCTTTTCTCGAGTGAGATGTGTAAATTGATGGAAAAAAGATATTCTCTTTCTCTTTGTTGATTTTGCACTAAACTCAAGAAAGGATCTTATCATAGAAGTGACTTAACCCTGGAATTTTGCATAAGGCTCCATCTGTGACAAATAGAATGTCACATTTATACTTTCGAATTTTGTTATTTTTCTTTTGAGGAGGTTGTGAAGCTCCAAAAGACGTCAATGTTGAGAACTCAATTTTGTCGGTGTTGGATCTTAGAATTGCACTTCCTCCGAACATCAGTGTGATTTTTTTTTCACTACTTCCCACATGATCATTGAATTTGAGTGAGATAGCCAACTTAGCCAACTTATTGACAGACAATTGAGGCAGTGTTAACTTTCTTGCCCGGCATGTGTTATTTTGCAATGTCTCAAATTCATTTCAGGTGTGGTCCTTGCAGCTCGCAATGGGATGTGACTATTGCCACTGTTGATTAAGTCACCTCTCAATCTTCTCTCCAATGAAAACAGCCTCACTTCCCTCAGCGTTTTCTCATAAGACCTTCCTTCCATACCAGGCAACATCTCAGTAAATCTCCTCTACCCTTTCCAAAGCTTCCACATCCTTCCTATAATGCGGTGACCAGAACTGTATACAATACTCCAGGTGCGACCTTAACAGTGTCTTGTACAGCTGAAGCATGACCTTGTGGCCCTGAAACTCAATTCCCCCTACCAATAAATGCCAACCCACCTTCTTAACGACCCTATCAACTTAGTTGGCAACTTTCAGGGATTTATGCACCTGGACGCCGAGATCTCTCTGTTCATCTACACTGCCAACAATTTTGCCATTAGTCCAGTCCTCTGCATTCCTGTTATTTCTTCTGAAGTGAACTACTTCACACTTTTCCACATTAAACTCCATTTGCCACTTCTCTGCCCAGCTCTGTATCTTACCTGTGTCCCTCTATAACCCAAAATATCCTTCAGCACTACCCACAGCTCTGCTGACCTTAGTGTCATCCACAAATTTACTGAACCATCCTTCTACGCCTGCATCCAGATCGTTTATAAAAATGACAAATAGCAGTGGACCCAAAGTGGATCCTTGTAGCACGCCACTGGTAACTGAGCCCCAGGATGAATATTTGCCATCAACCACCACCCTCTGTCTTCTTTCAGCTAGCCAATTTCTGATCCAAACCGCTAAATCATCTTCCATCCCAAAACTCCTTGTTTGTGCAATAGCCTACCATGTGGAACCTTATCAAATGTGTTACTGAAGTCCATATACACCATGTCAACTGCTTTACCTTCATCCACCTGTATTGTCACTTTCTCTAAGAACTCAATAAGGTTAGTGAGGCACGACCTACCCGTCACAAAACTGTGTTGACTATGATTAATACTTTCATGGAAAATAACATTTTTCCTGATACAGTAACATTGAGTTAATATGGAATTAAAATATTATTATGTTGAATTCTTCCGCATTGTAAAGAAGCAGCTGAACAAGGATCTCATGGAGTGCTACTAAGGACTGCAAAAGAAGTTCAAGATGATGCTATTTTTTAATTAAAGCCTGACAGCCCTACCAAGAAAAGTAGATTAATATCTCACACCTAAATTTATTCATGCTCTCTCTTATCTCCTCTGTTATCCCAGAAAGCACTTCTTCATGCAAATATCTTTCAATATTTAATTAATTATAGTCTCTGGCAGTGAAAGCAAAAAAAAAGGAGCTAATGAGGAATTATTGACATGTTACTACAGCAGAAATCAAAGGATGTTTTTCTTTCCTCTAAAGAGCAGCTGAGGCAAACAGGTTGAAAATATTCCTTTGACTGCATCGACTGATCTCACCAGTGATTGGCTCAGGTGAGAGAGTTTCTCATCAAGACACTGAATGATTGAACATGGCTTCATTTAGGGATATCTTTTACTTGCATTATCTTGACAGCAATTTGGTTTTGGGGATCAGCCACTCTTATAGAAACTGCTTGATATTAGTCTTCTTTGAAATAAAATTTGATTAAGTTCTAAACTGTTGGGCAATCCACTCCAACTGTTTATTGCCTAACCTGTAATTTCCCCTGCCCTCTGCATCCACCTCCTCAATAAGCTATAATGATTATGGCAATAAATAACCTGTACAAACTTTTTGATACAGGTGTGATCTTCAATATCAAGCACAGGAAAAGCTGAACAACTTCAAAGTCAATTGGTGATCTGTTAGTCAGATATCATTTTCGTCACACTCTCAACAGAGAGTCTCAGAGAAACTATTAAAAATTCCTGAACTGCATTTGATTTTCTGACAGAAGTGCAAATTTGCAAAATTGTGCCTTTGAAAATGATACTTTCTGTTGTATGTCGTCCTTGTAAGCAATTCTTTCCAAATCACCACAATTCTTTTTCCTATCTTTTTGAGCAATATTGTCCCAAAATTAATTGGAGCCAGTATGGACATGGTAGCTGAAATACATTCTAATTATGCTGGCTTATTCTCCGATTCAGGAATTTGAACAGTACAGTATATTTGACAGCTTGTCAGACAGTCCACAAAACTCTCCTTATCCTCGTTTTCATTTGTTTCTATGTTCTCTCCAAACACATCTCATTCAAGAAGCACATTGATACTGTGCTCAAGCCCATTTGAACTAAACATGACAGCTCAACTTCAACCCATAGCCCCATGTAGTTGACATTGTAAATGGTTCCTTCTCCCCAGGTACTGTTGTACTTCTTTATGAAACAATTACATCTCCTCAAAAGCCGTTCTATTCTTGTAAGTTGTCTCCAGATCTCTGAAACACCAAAAAAAAATCTTTCAACAGTCACATCAGGCATTCTCTGTGTTATAAAGCATTATTTGTACTTATCCTTCTTAACTTCCATGGAAACTTCTATTTCATTTACAACACTGTTATCTTCCAGATTATATCCACTCATTATTGAAGCATTATTGATGTTCATCACATAATCTGCATGACCTTCAATTGCCTGCTACATGGTACTTTCATTGAGATCAGATGTGAACAGTTTCAGCTTTCAATATTTACTGTGTAAGCCTGAACCACATGTATCAAATCATCGAGACTATTCTTGTGTGCTTCAGCTCTTACCTTCTGCAATGCATCATGCTGTCTCCTTGGGACTTGCTCTACGATATATATTTTGCCACTTGCTTTTCTTTATCTAATCGTTTTACCATCATAATATTATCCAGTGTAGAAGGGTTGACTTCATATGTTTGTGCTAATGATACCCAATTGCTGCTTAACCACATATTTTGATCCCTCCCTTGCCTCTGTTCTGTCAGACTGCTAGTCTGATATGCTTGGTATGCCACAATATTGATTGCTGCCTTGATATGCTACAATGCTCAGCTAACGTTAGGGAAAGCAAAAATCACAACCTGAACTTGACTGTGAGGTTTGCAATTTCAATGTCAGGACTAAAAGCAAGAACACACTTACCAGCAGCATGAACTTTCTTTTTATTTTTGTTTTTATATTGTTTCACATGATGTGAGTATCACTGGCAAGAATAGCACTTACTGTTTGAAAGGGTTAAATGGTTTCAATTAGAAGTGTCTTTCAGGAAATTAATATGTAAGCAGAAGAGAACAGAATAAATGACTAGCAGATATACTCCTGGCAAGATAAGGAATTAAGCTGGGGCAAAGGACTAGGTCAGGGAGTAAATGATAGAAACAAGGATGCACTTACACTACAGAATTAGTGAGATATGTGTTGGATGGGGATCTTGAATAGATAAGTAACAATACCTGATGTATGTCCCACTTGAACTAAATGAATTATCATGAAGATGCCCATTTAACATGTGATTAAGTTGACAAGACTAGAATTGATGAAGGGTACATGTATGTGACTTAAGGTTTTCATAGATATTGAGTATTTATGGATTTTCAGAGTATTGTCTCAGGCTGCCTGAGACAGGCTCCCCTTATATACACTGGAATTAATAATTGTAACCTGTACCTGAGGCACCTGGTGGTTTGTCAAGTCACACTGCAAAATTGCCTATTCCTAATTCCCTTAGGAAGATGGTGGTGAGAAGCTCCTTGAACTGCTACAGGCCATGTAGTGTAACTAAACCTACAGTGCAGTTAGTGAAGGAATAGTTCTAAGTCTGGATGGTTAGAGACTTGGAAGGGAATTTGCAGACAGTGGTGGTCCCATGCATCTGCTGCCCTTGTCCTTCTAGGTGGTAGAAATCACAGTTTGGTAGGGGGCATCTGAGGAGCATTGACAAGTTACTTTACTGCTGTGCTTTGTGTAGATGATGCACACTATGGTCACTGTGCATGTGGTGAATGGAATGAATGCTTATGTAGGTGTATAGAAAGCCAGTCAAGTGGGCTATTTTGTCTTGGATGGTGTCAAGCTTCATAAGATGCACTCACCAAAAAACTGTTCTATCACACACCCGAATTGTGCTTTGTAGCTAGTAGATTGAGTTTGGGAGACAGCACAGGAGTTGCTTATGTGGAGTCAATCAAATTAGTTGAAGACAGGTGAATATGATGCTGGAAACCTCAGGAGGAGACAATGATGGTTCATCACTTGATACTTCTGGCTAAAGATGGTTGTAAATGCTTTAGCCTTGTTTCTTGCACAGACGTGTTGGCTCCCCATTGCTGAGGATAGAAATATTTATGGAGTCTCCTCCTCTAGTGGGTTGTTTCCTTATGCATCACTATTCATGACTGGTCATGGCAGGACTACAGAATTTGAATCCACTCTATTGGGTTGTGGAATTTCTTAGCTCTGTCGAACACATTCTACTTGCATTGTTTGGCGTGCTCCTGTCTTGTAGCTTCACCAAGTTGACACCTCATTTTTAGCTCTGCTCCTGGCATGCCCTCATGAACTCTTCATTAAATCCTAATTGGTCCCCAAACATGAATGGGGATTATGCCATGCCACAAGGTACAGTTTGTATTTGAATTCAAATTGCTGCTGATGATAACCCACAGCATCTTATAGATTCCCAGTTTGAGTTGTTGGATCTGTTTGAAATATACCCTATTTATCATGCTGTTAAGCCCCACAGCAGATGGAAGGTAACCCTAATGTGAAGATGGGACCTTGTCTCTAGAAGGACTGTATAATGGTCACTCCTACTGATGCTGTAATGCACAAATACACCTGCAACATGTCGACTGGTGAGAATGAAATCAAGTAGGTTTATCCTTCTTGTTTGTTCATTCACCACCTGTTGCCAGTTTAGCAGTGTCATCTTTTAACACTCTGCCAGCTCTGGGTTGGGTTACCAAGCCACTGACATACACTGAAACTCCTTCCAGAGAATATATTCTCTGCCCTTGCCATCCCAGTGCTTCTTATACTCAGTATTTAACATGGAAAAGTGCTAATCCATCAGCTGATCATATTGTCTCAGCCTGAAAACCAAACATTTATTAATTTTAAAACACCTGAGCCCTTGCTTGATGAAAAGCTACAGCTCTCTGATATTTACTGTCAATTTCACAATGTTGAATTACTTAAGATTAGAAGATTTCAATTACCTTCAGTTTCAGCTATTGATATTTTAAGCTCTCTAGATGATTGGCACATTTATAAATGTATAGATAAAAGGTATTTATTCTCAACTGTTATCAATGAATTATTTTTTAAAACATTGTATTTTACAGGATGGTCTCCACCTGAACCTGAGGGGCACCAGCATCCTTGGGGGAGGTTTGCTCGTGCTCTTTGGGAGGGTTTAAACTAGCTCTGCAGGGGCATGGGAACCTGGACTGTAGCTTTAAGGTACAGGACCTTGAGTGTAGGGAGGTTAGGAACAAGGCATCGATCTCGAAGGAGGGTGCCTGTAAACAGGAAGGTGGCTTGAAGTGTGTATACTTCAATGCCAGAAGTATAAGAAATAAGGTAGGTGAACTTGCAGCGTGGGTTGGTACCTGGGACTTCGATGTTGTGGCCATTACAGAGACGTGGGTAGAACAGAGACAGGAATGGCTATTGCAGGTTCCAGGGTTTAAATGTTTTAGTAGGGTCAGAGGTGGGGGTAAAAGAGGGGGAGGTGTGGCATTGCTTGTCAAGGATAGTATTACAGCGGTGGAAAGGACGATGGAGGAAGACTTGCCATCTGAGGTAGTTTGGGCTGAGGTTAGAAATAGGAAAGGTGAGGTCACCCTGTTAGGAGTTTTCTACAGGCCTCCTAATAGTCCGAGAGACGTAGAGGAAAGTATTGCAAGGATGATTCAGGAGAAGAGTGAAAGTAATAGGGTGGTTGTTATGGGGGACTTTAACTTCCCAGATATTGACTGGGGAAGCTACAGCTCAAGTTCGTTAGATGGGTCGGTGTTTGTCCAATGTGTGCAGGAGGGTTTCCTGACACAATATGTAGACAGGCCAACAAGAGGTGAGGCCATACTGGATTTGGTTCTAGGTAATGAACCAGGCCAGGTGTTAGTCTTGGAGGTAAGTGAGCACTTCGGGGGCAGTGACCACAACTCAGTGACTTTTACTCTAGTGATGGAGAGGGATAAGTGTGCACTGCAGGGCAAGAGTTATAGCTGGGGGCAGGGAAATTATGATGCGGTGAGGCATGACTTAGGATGCATGGATTGGAAAAATAGGCTTCAAGGGAAGAACACAAATGACATGTGGAGCTTGTTCAAGGAGCAGCTATTGGGTGTCCTTGATAAGTATGTACCAGTCAGGTAGGGAGTAAAGGGTCTTGTGAGGGAGCCGTGGTTTAATAAGGAATTGGAATCCCTTGTAAAAGGGAAGAGGGCGGCCTATGTAAAGATAAGGCGTGAAGGTTCAGTTGGGGCGATTGAGAGTTATAAGGTAGCCAGGAAGGATCTGAAGAGAGAGCTAAGAGCAGCGAGAAGGGTACATAAAAAGTCCTTGGTTGGTAGGATTAGGGAAAACCCTAAGGCTTTCTATAGGTATGTCAGGAATAAAAGGATGACTAGGGTAGGTATCGGTCCAGTCAAGGATAGTAGTGGGAAGTTGTGCTTGGAGGCAGTGGAGATTGGAGAGACACTAAATCAATATTTTTCGTCAGTATTCACTCAGGAACAGGACGTTGTTGCTGATGTGAATATTGAGTCACAAGTGATTAGAATGGATCGCTTTGAGGTATGTAGGGAAGAGGTCTGGGGAATACTGGAAAGGGTGAAAATAGATAAGTCCCCTGGGCCTGATGGCATTTATCCTAGAATCCTCTGGGAAGCTAGGGAGGAGATAGCGGAGCCATTGGCCTTGATTTTTATGTCGTCGTTGTCTACAGGAATAGTGCCAGAAGACTGGAGGATAGCGAATGTGGTCCCCTTGTTCAAGAAGGGGAGCAGGGACAGCCCTAGTAACTATAGGCCAGTGAGTCTCACTTCTGTTGTCGGCAAAGTCTTAGAGAGAATTGTAAGGGATAGGATTTATGAACATCTGGATAGGAATAATGTGATCAAGGATAGTCAGCATGGTTTTGTGAAGGGCAGGTCGTGCCTCACAAACCTTATTGAATTCTTTGAGAAGATGACTAAGGAAGTGGATGAGGGGAAAGCAGTAGATGTGGTGTATATGGATTTTAGCAAGGCGTTCAATAAGGTACCCCATGGTAGGCGACTGCAAAAATTACGGAGGTATGGCATCGAGGGTGCATTAGAGGTTTGGATTAGGAATTGGCTGGCTGGAAGGAGTCAGAGGGTAGTAGTTGATGGTAAAGGTTCATCTTGGAGTGCAGTTACTAGCGGTGTTCCACAGGATCTGTTTTGGGACAATTGCTGTTTGTCATTTTTATAAATGACTGGAGGAGGGGCTTGAAGGCTGGGTGAGCAAGTTTGCGGATGATACGAAAGTCGGTGGAGTGGTGGACAGTGAAAAAGGATGTGGCAGGTTACAGCAGGATATAGATAAGTTGCAGAGCTGGGCAGAAAGGTGGCAAATGGAGTTCAATGTAGATAAGTGTGAAGTCATTCACTTTGGTAGGAGTAACAAGAAGATGGATTACTGGGCTAATGGTAGGCTACTTGGTAGTGTGGATGAGCAGAGGGATCTTGGTGTCCATGTACACAGATCTCTGAAGGTTGCCATCCAGGTAAATAGTGCGGTGAAGAAGGCATATGGCGTACTGGGCTTTATTGGTAGAGGAATTGAGTTCCAGAGTCCTGAGGTCATGTTGCAGTTGTGTAAGACTCTGGTGCGGCCTTATCTGGAGTATTGTGTACAGTTTTGGTCGCCATACTATAGGAAGGATGTGGAGGCACTGGAACGGGTGCAGAGGAGGTTTACCAGGATGTTGCCTGGCATGGTAGGAAGATTGTATGAGGAAAGGCTGAGGCACTTGCGGCTGTTCTCATTGGAGAAAAGAAGGTTTAGGGGCGATTTGATAGAGGTGTGCAAGATGATTAGGGGTTTAGATAGGGTTGACAGTGAAAACCTTTTTCCGCATATGGAGTCAGCTGTTACTAGGGGACACAGCTTTAAATTAAGGGGAGGTTGGTATAGGACAGATGTTAGGGGTAGATTCTTTACTCAGCGGGTTGTGAGTTCATGGAATGCCCTGCCAGTATCAGTGGTGGACTCTCCCTCTTTGTGGTCATTCAAGCGGGCATTGGATAAGCATATGGAGGTTATTGGGCTAGTGTAGGTTAGGTAGGCTTCGGTCGGCGCAACATCGAGGGCCGAAGGGCCTGTTCTGCGCTGTATTTTTCTATGTTCTATGTTCTATGTCCTAAATTCCACATGATATTCATTTCTTCAATACAGTGTTTAGTCGATGAATGCTCTCATGTGTGAGATGGCCTGGCATGGCTGGCTTGTGGGACCATGCAGAGTGGGTTTGAGTAAGTGCTAGCATAGATGGGACATGGCAGACCTTTAGAAGGTGGGGAGGTGAATAGCATGGTATAGATGATGCATAGGCATTATAGGAGGTGTTAACAGATTGAGAGATGGCATGAGTAGTAATGGCATTTTGTTTTTATTGCAGTTTTACTGCAGTGAACTCTGTCAGCATTGAGGCCAGGCCCATAATTAGCTCACTTTCACAACTGGCAGTTACTGTGGCTGTATCCATAATGAAAGCCATGTCCTTGCTGGTATAGTCTCTTCAGATAGAGAGATCAATTCAGAAATTCACATGTTATCTACTTCAAGGATGAAAATCTACACTTATGCCTCTTCTATATTTCTCCATCACCATCTATTTTTATTTATATCTTTTCAATATTGTCATATGGGCTGAGATTTATGTTTATTTGTTTATTTCCCTTTCAGAATTTGGACTTTAAAACAGTGACATGTGTGTTGAAGACTTTGTGAATGATTTCTGTAAAAGAGGTCAGGGTGAGACATTCCTTCTAGAGTTGTAACCTTGTCCTGGGTATGTACGAAAGCAGTGAACTGTTGAACTATTAATGGAACATTGTTTGTTCTTTGGTGCTTTATAATAGTTAGGGTAAACTTTGAAGGTGTCCACACCAATCCTCTGAAGAATAACCCACCCAGACCCATGCCCCTACCCTATTATCCTATATTTACCTCTGACTAATGCACATAACCTACACATCCCTGAAAACTATGGGCAATTTAGCCTAGCCAATTCACCTAACCTGCACATCTTTGGTCTTGCTCTGCCCTCATCAATCCTCTTTGTTACTTCTCAAAAAACTCAATCAAGTTACTGAGACATGATTTCCCCATGCACAATGCCACATTGACTATCCTTAATCTGTCCTTGCCTTTCCAAATACATGTAAACCTTGTCCCTCAGGATTCCCTCCAACAATTTGCCCACTACCAAAGTCAGGCTCACTGGTCTATAGTTTCCTGGCCTTTCCTTATCACCTTTTTCCAGCACCTCACCTGTGATTATCATTCATACAAATATCTTGTTTTCCTCTATTAAGTAATATACTTCTTTTTTGTAGTTAAAGAAGCCCTTCAATCTCACGTCACTGTGAAGTCTGCCATGTCCCATCTAGGCCATCTCACTCACGAGACCATTCATCGGCTAAACACTCTACCAAAGAAATGAATGTCATGGTGAATTTAGGATGTGTAAAATACAATGTTTTTAAAAAGTCATTCATTGATAATAATTGAGAATAACCCATCCTTGAGTTAACCCATGTTAACTAATTTTTTTTAAAGAATATAATCTATCAGACTAGATTTCATTCTGATGTTGGTCTTTTCCAGTCGTCACATCAGTTGGGATTGAAAGAGAACTGCTATGGTTTTCAACCTTTCCTTCTTATTACAGACCCATTTTGGGATGTTTAAAAGGATATCTTAAATGTTTCCATAAGTGAAAATGTTATAGATGAAATTGAGATTTACTAGGCAAACATCTGTAAGTCCCAACTGCAGCATTTTTGAATATTGGGATAAGATTTCTAAGCTCCAATCCTCAGATACGCTTTTTTGTTTTACCGTGTTCCAACAAAATTTTACTTTTAATCCCTAAGCAAATTTCAGCATTTCCTGACTCCTGCCAGGTTTCACCCAGAGATCCCAGTGCATTTTCTAAGTCCAATCTCTTTTGTGCCAATATGATTTTGTCTATCATAAATTCCTGAATGCACGTTTAAATGAGTTGTGTGCAGAGGTTTAGCAAGAGAACATTCTTATCTGGGGTCTGTCGAATACAATTTATCGGCAGTTAACACATCACTTACTTCATAAATATTTTACAAAAACGCTGTACATGATTTCTGTTGTTGGGGAAGGCCATAGTTCAAACTAACTTAATTCGCATATGTCAAATTGACATCACTGAGCATAATAACATGGAAATTTCTGCTACAGTTTGGAAATGTATAATGAATATATTTTTCTACTCTCTCTCATTTTTACTTGGTTAACTCAATTCTACAATTTGATCTCTATCTCTCCCAGTCATTGATCTGTTTGCAGGGAGATTTTGCACCTTATATTTCTTGCCCTTTTACCCCTGAAATGTTAATTAGAATCTCCATTTAATAATATGCAAAATAGGTCAGTGGAACAATAGAAATCGCAATCGGCTATTCTTTCATAAAAATTTTGCTGGTAAGGTCAGTATTCCATTCCTGATTAGTCTAGAATTAAATGGCTTGCTGGGCCATGAGACCATAAGGCAAAGGAGGAGCAGAGATAGCATTCAGCCTTCAATTCTGCTCTTCACTGAGATCATGGTAATCATCCACTCCATTGTCCTGCTATCTTCCCTTGTCCCTTGATTCATTTACTGATTAAAAATTTGTCTATCTCAGCTCTGGATATTTTTTAATAACCCAACCTCTACAGCTCTCCACAGTAACAAATTCCATAAATTCACTATCCTATGAGAAAGAAATTCCTCTACATCTCTGTCATAATCAGGTGCATTAGTCAGGAGTAAATCTGGGAATGGGTCTGGGTGGGTTGCTCTTCGGAGGGTTGGTGTGGACTTGTTGAGCTGAAGGACCTGTTTCCATACTGTAGGGAATCTAATATAATCTAATCAAATTGATGGCCCATTGCTCTGAGGTCACGCCCTTTGGTCCTATCCTCTCCCACAAGGGGAAACAACCTCTCTGTACCTACCCTGTCTTCAGAATCTATTCTGAAGAAGTCATACTAGTCTCAAAGCACTTACTCCATTTCTTGCTCCACAGGTGCCTAGTTTCTCTTCTATGGTTGGTGTTTGTTTTAGATTTGAAAAATTAGCAGTATTTTACTTTTATCTCTGAAAAATCTTTCATGTTTCAATAAGGTCACCTTTCATTCTTCTAAACTCCAACAAGACAGTCCAACCATTCCCAAGATTAGCCAGTGAACCTCCCTGATTCTGCCTCCAATGCCAGTTTATCTTTTCTTTGCCAAGCGGCCCTCAACTGTTCACAGTATTCCAGCTGTGATCTGACTAGTGCCTTGCATTGTTTTAGCAAGACTTCCCTATTTTTACACCCCATTCCCTTTGAAATAAAAGTGAACATCCTATTTAAATTTCCTGTTTTTTGCTGAATGTGGACACCAGGTTTTTGTTATTTATGCACATGGACTCCCACATCCCTCTGTGATGTGACTTTCTTTAATCTTTCTCCACGTAAATGATATTCAACTCCACTATTCTTCCTGCCAAAGTGCACAACATTTTCCCACATTATATTACATTTGCCAGAGTTTTCCCTTAGTTGCTTAATTTTTCTATATCACTTTGCAGACTCATTGTTTAATCCTCATCAATTGTCTTCCCAATAAGTTTGCAGATGAGACAAAACTTGGCTATCGTACAATCACTTTCATTACTCAAATCAATAATAAATATTGTAAGTACTTGTCGCTCAGCACTGATCCCTGTGACACTCCACTATTTATAGTTGCCATCCAGAAAATGCAACCCCTTATCCTAACTCTCTGTTTTCTATTAGTTAGTAAATCTACTACCCATGCTGATATACTACCTCCAACATCATGGACTCTCACCTCATTAAGTGACCTAATATATGGTACCTTGTCAATCACCTGAAAATTCAAGTATATTACATCCAATGCTTCCCACTTATCTATCCTAATTGTTACCTCTTCAAACAAATCAAATTAAACCCATTTTGACGGAAGGATAAGAATCAGCGAGATAAGAGTGGAGCTGGCATTAAATGGAAACCATACTAGGTAAGGATGCCAGCTCTGCTTGTCTAAAGAAAATCAATGAACTGGGGGGGGTTTACAATAATCAATATTAATCATTACTAAGACTACTAAGACTAACTTTAGATTCTAGATGCCATTTGAATGTTATTTAACCAGTCATTGTGGTGAGATATGAACCCATGTTCTCAGAACATGAACCACTGCATTATTAGTTCAGTGACTTGATCATTATGCATCCATTAGGATATCCAAATTGCAATCTTATTCATTTATCATGATGCTATCAATAACAATGCCAGGAATATAATCCTTTACATTTGCTGTGAGTAGACGAATTCCTGGTCGAGCAGACACAGTGGCAGTGTGGATATAAAGTGGGTTCAGTCACAGAGAGTGGGGAGTGGGGCACTGTTGATTTTCAGACTGGATGAAGATATCCTGTGAAGCTCCCCAGGGTCAATACTAGACCCACAGTTTTTCTGAATGTAGATACACGAGTGACTAAATGCATACAGGGTGCAATATTAGTATTTTCAGATAGCACACCATTTGAACATTATGAACTGTGAGGAGGCTGGAGTTAGTCTTTGAAGGATATAAATGGACAGACATGCAGATGCAATTTAATACTGAAAAGTATGATGTGATCCATTTTGCTTGAAAAAGTAAGGAGATGCAATTCAAAAGTAAATGTGTGGGGGAGCTCAGTAATCAAGATACCAATCAGTTCTATGTGTATAAATTATTGAAGGTGTAGAGAAGGATGAGATGCAGTTAACAAAGCATTTGGGATGCTATACTTTATAAGTACAGACAGGAAGTTTGGAAAATAAGGAAATTATCGTGAAACATGAAAACACACTCGTTCAGTCTCAACTGGAAAACTGTGGATACAATGGACAGACATTTTCCAATATTTAGCCAAATGTCAGTTTCAAGAAGTTTCTTGGCAAGTTTCCCCCCCATGAGCCTTCATGACTTTTCTCACCAAATTTCATGCTTCTCACCTCATTAAGTATGCAATATTCAAGTATAAGCTTGTGCTCAGCAACTATAGAGGTGTTCATTAGTGCCAGGATCTTACAGCATTCATTCCACAAGTGCCATATTTTAACTTCAACTGTACACTAGTTCAAATACTGTCAGTCTGGTCTGAAGTACCCACTGGACCAGTCTGGAAGGATGCCAGAAGAAGGCTCATTTTTGTGTTCAACAAGAGTAAATGTCACCATCTTCTCTTTGCTTTCTCACACTCACTCTAACTCTGTCATTGTACTCAGACTCATGGTCTACCACTCTCAATAATGTGTGCAGCAGTTTCACTCAATGTCTCTCACCTGCCCTATTATTCTAAACTACTAACAGATCCTGCCCTCTGTTCTCCCTACTCAATCACTCAGGATACCACACCATCTTTCCTGACTGAGGGCAAACCAGTACCCTTGCAGATCATAGTCTGCCCCCTAAGACTTTGGGGCAGAGTCATTTTGTTGCAGTACATGCAGTGAATTTGCTATGTAAACCGCTGCCACATGTTAGAACTGTGGCGTAGCCACTGTGCTATGCCACCCCCTCAAACCCACTGTCTGTTCATTGCTGGCAAACATGGCGAGCTATTGGTGTTCTATCTATTCTAAAATGAAAGGCAGGGCAGAAACGCTGTAAGCATTCAAGTAAGCACAAAGTGAGTGCTGAGAAAGTAAGTTAAGAGCCCAGAGATACACTCTGTTCCAATGAATAGGATGTCTGCCTGTCCCTGTGTTAAATTGGGCTGCTGGCAGTCCTGTAATGTAAGGAGTTGTAGAACTAAAATTGCCTTATTGAAGTACTGAGCTACAATATAGTTTAGTCTGGGACATACAATGTTGAAATGATGAGGCCAGTACTTTGCTGATGCCAACTGTCTTGAACAGATGTTGGACAATGCTGGCAATGAAGCTGATCAGGGAAAGACATCGGTGGCCAGAGATATCGACAAGTTGCAGTCAGGAATTGGCACCATTCAGTCTCTCAGTGGTACCTAGGAGAATAGCAACCTGCTTATAAAAGAGGTGAGAGTAGGTAATAGTAAGATATCACTGCATGCAATATGCTCTCCCCACTTTCTCACCTAGCCATTAAAACCATAAGCAGAAAATTAGACATCTTCTCTCAATGTTAAGAATCCCATTTTATCATTCTCGCTATATTTTCCCAACTTTCTAATTGTTTTCCACAGCATTCCGAAGATGGAAAAATTGTGGTCCATGATTCGGATGTTTGTCAAGGTTCCCAAGTACTTCATTCTAGATTTGTGAGTGTGGTTCTGGGAGATGAGGATTTTCAATTACTTCAATAAATTGGAGAAGCAGGGATTGTTCTTCTGAGGGAAGAGAAGTTTGGAGAGATTTAGGCAGAGAAACTGCTCCCAATGGCAAAGAGTTTGAGAACACAGATATAAGGAGGCAACAGTAGAAGAGCAAGAAGTTTCATGCACAGCAGTTCTTTGAAACTGGAATTTGGTGCCTAAGAGGGTGTTGGAGGGTTTCGAAAGGCAATTGGATTACCACCTAAAGAAGAAGAAAGTATGGACAGATGTGGGAAAATGTAGGAGAATAGCTGACTTAGCCTTTCAGAAAACCAGCACACACCAAACAGATTCCACCTGCATTTTAACCATTCCATCATTCCAAGAGTTTATTAAGAAAGTGTGCATTTTTTCTGTTATGAAACAGAGCATATTGTAATAAATGCAATGTATGCAAATCCCTAATGCCCTTAAATGATCTATTAAAAATCTTTTAACTGTGTACACTTATTGTTTTTCATAATAAACTCTAATGGTTACATTTGTAGCATTAATGTGAAACAGTGGCAGAAATTTAAACGGGTCTGAGTGATGTGACCTATGGTGAGATTTGTGGCAGAATTAGACTAGAAATCCAGTGAAGCCGATCTCAATCTTCGGAGTATCCCATGTCATCTTTCAACCTTTTCACAAGCAGCAAGGCGAGATTCTCATTAGGCAGTGGTGAGATGCCAATTGACAGTAATAATCACCAATTCAAAACTTTTGTAAGAGCCCAATATACCCCATTAATGTCCATCTTTCTTTCCAATGAAACTCACCAAATAAGCTAGGTGTTGTTTGAAATCTCAACACAGAACCTGGAGTGAGCACCTATTAAAATCAGCTTGCTCCTTGCTCTGAGTGATCCCCGTGTTGGAAACTGAGCACCAGTTTTTCAGAGTACTTGCCACATGCAGCCACATCCATGACGTGTAGCAGTCTCTGAAACACTAATGACACATCTCTAATACAGGATGTTTCTGTACTTCAGTGCTGCATTCTGTGTTGCACCAGCAACTGTCACTGTCATGCTGCAGTGTGCTCAGGGATAAACACCCAGCTCATGGAATAGACCTGGCTGCACCTCAGAGTTCTTCATTTGCTTTCATAGCACATACTCACCTAAAGCCTACCTTGGATGCTCACAGCATCCCTGTCTTTCAATAACGTGCTGTGTCATTTTGCACTTTGCCCCCTTAGCCAGGTTCATATTACTGCTAACTTGCATTGTATTTTAGCACACGCAGAAAGGCAGGAGGCTTACCATTGCTGCCAGCAGGTCTCAGCCAAATCAAGGGGCAGAGCCCTCACTCACGAGGATCATAGCACAGTAAGTTAAAGGCAGCCTCTGATAACAGAGCAGGGACATGAAAATGGTCAGCCAGCCACTCAGAGTAATCAAGGTCAGAGGCTGATGAATATTTTCCTCCTGAAAGGAGAGAGAAGCAGATATTTTGAGAGATGGAAGTAAGTGGCACAGGCATTAGATTCTGTGCAGGTGGGGTGCTGTCCTGAATAAGTGGAAAGGCAGCGAAGTGGGCATGCAGGGTTAGAATGGGTGAGAGTGAGTGAGGCAGTAGTAGAAGTCATAGAGCATGAGACTTAGTGGGTGTAGAAGCAGAGGGACAGAGTGTGAGGTATCAGAGAGACAATGGTGGCACACTAGTGGAATGAAGAAATTTATTGTACATTGTACATTCACCCAGACAACTGAGACTGCTTTAACCTTAGTGGCAACGTCTGGTATCATTGTGTTCACTGCTGGTCCTGGGGGAAGAGGCAGTGTCATTGTCAATTTCCTCCAGTCTGCCATGCCCAGGCAAATGTCATAGTCATAGAGATGTACAGCATGGAAACAGACCTTCAGTCCAACTCGACCATGCCAACCAGATATCTTAACCTAATCTCGTCCCTTTTGCAAGCTCTTGGCCCATATCCCTCTAAACCCGTCCTATTCATATACCCATCTAGATGTTTTTTAAATGTTGCAATTGTACCAGCCACCACCACTTCTTCTGGCAGCTCATTCCATACATGCACCACTCTCTGTATGAAAACATTGCCCCTTAGGTCCCTTTTAAATCTTTCCCCCCTCACCCTAAACCTATGCCCTCTAGTTCTGGACTCTCCCAATCCAAGAAAAAGACCTTGTCTACTTACCCTATCATGCCCCTCATGATTTTTTAAACCTGTATAAGGTCACCCCTCAGCCTCCGAAGCTCCAGGGAAAACAGCCCCAGCCTATTCAGCCTCTCCCTGTAGCTCAGATCCTCCAACCCTGGCAACATCCTTGTAATTCTTTTCTGAATCCTTTTTAGTTTCACAACGTCTTTCTGATAGGAAGGAGACCAGAATTGCACGCAATATTTCAAAAAGTGGCCTAACCAATCTCCTGTACAGCTAGAACATGACCTCCCAACTCCTGTACTCAATACTCTGACCAATAAAGGAAAGAATACCAATCACTTCCTTCACTGTCCTATATACCTGTGACTCTACTTTCAAGGAACTATGAACCTGCACTCCAAGGTTTCTTTGTTCAGCAATACTCCATCGGACCTTACCATTAAGTGTATAGGTCCTGCTCTGATTTGCCTTTCCAAAATACAGCACCTCACATTTATCTAAATTAAAATCCATCTTCCACTCCTCACCCTATTGACCCATCTGATCAAGATTCTGTTGTACTAAAATAACCTTCTTCGCTGTCCACTACACCTCCAATTTTGGTGTCATCTGAAAACCTATTAACTATACCTCCTATGTTAACATCCAAATCATTCATGTAAATGATGAAAAGCAGTGGATCCAGCACCAAACCTTGTGGCACTCCAGTGGTCACAGACCTCCAGTCTGAAAAGCAACCGTCTACCGCCACCCTCTTCAAGCCAGTTCTGTATCCACATGGCTAGTTCTCCTTGTATTCCATGAGATTTCACCTTGCTAACTCAGTCTCCTTTCAGGAACCTTGTCAAACACCTTACTGAGGTGTTTTGAACTGTGCAGTGAAGCAGCAGACTGACAGTACTTGTCTAGGTACAAAACGCTTTCAAAAATGGCATAAGCAGGGACGGTGGTGAATTCCAGGGTAGCCTCTGAGAAGCTGATTGTTTTGGGAGCAGTGCATCATAAGATGGGGCCAGCAGTAGGCGTGATGGATGCTGTAGGGATAGGATAGATAAAATGTGACAAATTTGGTTACGTACAGAGAGAGAACTCAGTCACTCTCAAAACAAACTGATGGAATTCAGGCTTAGCCAAATAAACAGTTTCAGGCCCATCTGTCTAAAATTGTCATTTTACTGTTGGCCTAATGGAGGTGCTGCAGAATGCCAATTCCAGGAGGTGCAATTGTAGTGCAACAAACATAAACCCAGGAAGAATTTCCATCACACATATGAGCACAAGAATCTATAATGGAAGTATAAGAATTACAACAGAATACATCCATTTAGAATAGCACTTGTATTATTTCTTGGAGCTTTGATCCATTATCATGCTAACTCTCTTGGAGTCATAGAGTCACACAGCATAAAAGCAAACCCTTCAGTCCACACGTCCATGCCAACCAGGTTTCCCAAACTAAACTGGTCCCATTTACCTGCATTGGCTTATATCCCTTTAAACCTTTCCCTATTCATGTACTTGTCCAAATGTCTTTTAAATGTTATAATTGTATCCTCTTCTACAACTTCCCCTGGCATTGTATTCAGCACACACATGCACAGTGTGAAAAGGTTGCCCCTCAGGACCTTTTCAAATCTTTCCCCTCTTACATTAAACTTATGTTTTGGTAAGGTTTGGATTCTCCTACCCTGGGGTAAAGTCTTTGGCTATTCACTATTCCCCTCATGATTTTATAAACCTCTATAAGGTCACCTCTCAATATACTGAGCTCCAAGGAAGGAAGTCCCAGACCATCCAGCCTTGCCTTACAACTCAAAATCTCGAGTCCCAGTGACATCCTTAAAAATTATTTCTGCACCCTTTCCGGTTTAATAATATCCTACCTATAACATGGTGAGTGGAACTGTGAGCAGTACTCCAAAGTGGCCTCACCCATGTCTTGTAAAGCTGCAAAATGCCATCCCAAATCCTATGCTCAGTGTTCTGACAAATGAAGGCAAGTGTGCTAAATGCCTTTTTCAACACTCTATATGTGACACCATTTTCAAGGAACTGTGCACTTGAACCACTAGGTTTCTGTTCAAAAACATTCTGTAGGGCCCTACCATTAACTACATAATTCCCGTCATGTTTGTCTTACATGCAACCCCTCTCTTTTATGTGAATTAAACTCAATCGGTTGGGCCAATGGGCAAGGAGTAGCAGATGAAGATCTTGTTGCATTCTTAGATAATTATCCATGGTGAAGATAGACCAATGGAGAGTCTTAACACAAAGAGATATTTGTCTTACACTTTGAAATGCAGGTTATTGCATGGTAGCAATAGATGAAATTAACATTAACTAAATAAGCAAAAGTAGAACTACCAGGAGCTAGGAATATCACATTTGTCTCCATCAAGACCTCATCCAGAACTGTTTTTCTGATCAAAGAATGTGACATCATCAGGTTGGGTGGGTCTGCTATAACACCAACATTAACTCTTTCAGAACCATGACTTTATAAATCAACTGCTGCTATGCAATTTAACACCTTGTGTAATTCTTTGAGATCCCCTCTCTGTCGTCCCTTTCATTGTTGAAGATCTTCAGTATCTGTGGTGTCCTGTGTGGCTCAAGTATTTCATTCTGTTTTGATTTTACACGAACACTGAAGGTTTAACGCATATTCTCAGGAAAGGCTCGAGAAATGGCCCCAACGCTTATTCGATAAAAGTTTGAATAAAATCACAGAGCTTAATGAGGCTTGTGATGAACTTGGATGGGGAATGTGTTCCCTCAACTGAATCTTTCAACTTAATAATAGTCCTTTTTATTTAGTGTAATCTGTTTTATGAAAGCAACAGAAACAATTTGAAGCACATAAATGCATCCATATATATTATCAATCTCACTAAGTTCGTATCTTCAATTTCACGTTTAACTTTACTGGCTCTAATTAACATCCTACATTGAATAATAGTGTCATTTACATGCAATATTTTGGGCTGATTTCAAAGAAAATGAAATCTAAAAGGTCCAATAAGAATAGGCAATCTCCCTGACAGCTTAGTAAACAAGCATATTCAGTATTAAAACATCATCCCTGTAACAGCATACAATTTAACTTGCCTTTGAAAGGAATGCATCAATATTCAGTTTATCAGCTCAATAAGTGTAATTTCAGCAATCATGTTAGTCCTTTTCTTAGTTAATGCCCTCAATGCTCAATTCTTCTGAAAATATGACAGAATCAACAATGAGAATCATTAATAATCAGGATTCACTTCATCATGAACTCAGGATATGAGCCTGACAATACTTCTGAATATCAGATGTTTGGGCACAGATGTTTGCAGGTAAAATGAAGACTGGAAGATGGGAAGCCTTCAGAAATGAGATAATGAAAGTCCAGAGACAGTATATTTTTGTTAGGGTGAAAGGAAAGGCTGGTAGGTATAGAGAATGCTGACTGATTCAAGAAATTGAGGGTTTGGTTAAGAAAAAGAAGGAAGCATATGTCAGGTATAGACAGGATAGATCAAGCGAATCCTTAGAAGAGTATAAAGGCATAGGAGTATATTGAAGAGGGAAATCAGGAGGACAAAAGGGGGTTATGAGATAGCTTTGGTAAATTGAGTTAAGGAGAATCCAAAGGGCTTTTACAAATAGATCAAGGACGAAAGGATAACTAACGAGAGAACAGATAGATAAATAAGCAAACAAACAAATAAATAAATCAGCAAGGTGGCCTTTGTGTGGAGCTGCAGGAGATGGGGAGATACTAAATGAGTATTTTGCATCAATGTTTATTGTGGAAAAGGACATGAAAGATATAGAATGTAAGGAAATAGATGGTGACATCTTGAAAAACGTCTATAATATACATTACGAAGGAAGAAGTGCTGCATGTCTTGAAACGTATAAAAGTGGATAAATCCCCAGGACCTGATCAGGTGTACTTAACAACTCTGTGGGAAGCTGGGTAAGTGATTGCTGGGCCTCTTACTGAGATATTTATATCATCGATAGTCACAGGTGAGGTGCCAGGAGGTTGGCTAACATGGTGCTACTATTTGAGAAAGGTGGTAAGGACAAGCTAGGGAACTAAAGACTGGTGAGCTTGACATCAGTGGTGGACAACTTGTTGGAGGGAATCCTGAGGGATGGGATGTACATGTATTTGGAAAGGCAAGGACTGATTAGGGATAGTCAACATGGCTTTGTGCATGGGAAATCATGTCTCACAAACTTGATTGAGTTTTTTGGAGAAGTAACAAAGAAGATTGATGAGGGCAGAGCGGTAGACATGTTCTAAATGGACTTCAGTAAGGCGTTCGACAAGATTCCCCATGGGAGACTGGTTAGCAAGGTTAGATCTCATGGAATATAGGGAGAACTAGCCATTGGGATATAGAACTGGCTCAGAAGTAGAAGACAGAGGGTGGTGGTGGAGGGTTGTTTTTCATATTGGTGGCCTGTGATCAATCCTTGGAGTGCCACAAGGATCGGTGGTGGGACCTCTACTTTTCGTCATTTATATAAATGTTTTGGATGTGAACATAAGAGGTGTAAGTTTGCAGATGACTCCAAAATTGGAGGCATGGTGGACAACGAAGAGGGTTACCTCAGATTACAACAGGATCTTGATCAGACAAGCCAATGCACTGAGAAGAAGTGGCAGATGGAGTTTAATTCAGATAAATGCAAAGTGCTGCATTTTGGGAAAGCAAATCTTAGCAGGACTTATACACTTAATGGTAAGATACTAGGGAGTGCTGCTGAACAAAGAGACCTTGGAGTGCAGGTTCATAGCTCCTTGAAAGTGGAGTCGCAGGTGGATAGGATAGTGAAGAAGGCGGTTGGTATACTTTCCTTTATTGGTCAGAGTACTGAGTACAGGAGTTGGGAGGTCATGTTGCAGCTGTACAGGATATTGGTAGGACACTGCTGGAATATTGCGTGCAATTCTGGTCTCCTTCCTCTCGGAAAGATATTGTGAAACTTGAAAGGGTTCAGAAAAGATTTACAAGGATGTTGCCAGGGTTGGAGGATTTGAGCTATAGGGAGAAGTTGAATAGTCTAGGGCTGTTTGCGTGGAGCGTCGGAGGCTGAGGGGTGACCTTATAGAGGTTTATAAAATCATGAGGGGCATGGAATAGGTAAATAGACAAGATCCTTTTCCTGGAGTGGGGGAGTCCAGAACTAGAGAGCATAGGTTTAGGGTGAGAGGGGCAAGATGTAAAAGGGGCAACCTTTTCATGCAGAGGGTGCTGCGTGTGTGGAATGAGCTGCCAGACGATGTGGTGGAGGCTGGTACAATTGCAACATTTAAAAGGCATCTGAATGGATATAGGAATAGGAAGGGTTTGGAGGGATATGGGCCGGGTGCAGGCAGGTGGGACTAGATTAGGTTGGGATATCTGTTGGCATGGGCGGGTTGGACTGAAAGGTCTGTTTCCATGCTGTACATTTCTATGACTCTATATTCCAAGTTGCATCTACAAAAGGGTAGGATGTGTGGAAATACTGTTTTAATCTTGTGGGGATTCTAATCATTCGAATAGGTCTAAACAATATGACGGTGAGATGTCATAGTGTTATTATTAAAAACAGGGGCGGCACAGTGGCTCAGTGGTTATCACTACTGCCTCACAGCTCCAGGGACCCTGGTTTGATTCCCGCCTTGGGCAACAGTCTATGTGGAATTTGCACATTCTCTCCATGTCTGTGTGGGTTTCCTCTGGATGATCTGATTTCTTCCCACAATCCAAAGATGTGCAGGTTAGGGTGGATTGGCCATGCTAAATTGCCCATTGTGTTAGGTGCATTAGTCAGGAGTAAATATAGCTTAGGTGCATTAGTCAGGAGTAAAAATAAGTTAGGGGAATGGGTCTGGGTGGGTTGCTCTTCGGAGGGCTGGTGTGGACTTGTTGGGCCAAATGGCCTGTTTCCACACTGTAAGGATTCTAATCATTCAACGTTGCAAAACGATTGTTGGCAAAAATATGTAATTACAAATAGAACATCGAAGTTGAAATGTTTGTAAATGAAAGAAGCAAAAGAATTGCTAATGCTTCAAACCGAAGACTCTAGCTCTTTTTGTTGAAGAATGGAAGGTCTGAGGCAAATATCTCTATCTCACCTTCAAGCGCCAGTTTGCCACTTTCCTGCTACTGCATTAGAAAACTGTGAGCTTATACCTCAGTCCCAGACTGGAGTACACAAACTAATGTTTTTTGTTGTAAGGTTGAGAGAATATTGGATTTTTGGAAGTACTCCCTTTCAGCTGAGAGACTGCACCTCTAATCAGCAACTGAACCAGGTTAGTGTAGCCTGATCAAGCATGGTCTTTCTGCCTAATGGCACAGTAATGCACCTTCTAGTACTTACCTGCAAAATGTGCAGTTTGGTCTCACTCAGTATGGAAGAATTTGATAAATGGAAGCTCCTTTTTCCCACAAAGCTCATGAGGTTTCCACTCAGGATTTGTAGATCGTCATTGGTGCTTACAATGACATAGAGACATAGAGATGTTTAGCACGGAAACAGAGCCGTTGGTCCAACTCAACACCCTGACCAGATATCCCAACCCAATCTAGTCCCACCTGCCAGCACCTGGCCCATATCCTTCCAAATCCTTCCTATTCATATACCCATCCAGATGCCTTTTAAATGTTGCAATTGTACTAGCCTCACGACTTCCTCTAGCAGTTCATTCCATACATGCACCACCCTCTGTATTAAAAGATTTGCCCCTTAGGTCTCTTTTATATTTTTCCTCTCTCACCCTAAACTGAGACCCTCTCATTCTGGACTCTCCACTCCAGAGAAAAGACTTTGTTTATTTATCATATCCATGCCCCTCATGATTTTATAAACCTCTATAAGGTCACCTCTCAGCCTCCAATGCGCCAAGGACAACAACCCCAGCCTATTCAACATCTCCCTGTAGCTCAAATCCACCAACCCTGGCAACATCCTTGTAAATCTTTTCTGAAGCCTTTCTAGTTTCACAACATCCAACAGGAAGGAGTGCAGAATTGCATGCTATATTCCAAACGTGGTCTAACCAATGTCCTGTACAATTGCAATATGACCTCCCAACTCCTGTACTCAATACTCTGACTAATATAGGAAAGCATACCAAACGCTTTCATAACTGTCCTATCTACCTGCGACTCAACTTTCAAGGTGCTATGAACCTGCACTCCTAGGTTTCTTTGTTCAGCAAAGTTGAAAATCACACAACAAAAGGTTCAGCAACATTTCCTAATACCTTACCATTAAGTTTATAAGTCCTGCTAAGATTTGCTTTTCCAAAATGCAGCACTTTGCATTTATCCAAATTAAGCTCCATCTGCCACTCCTCAGCCCATAGGCCCATCTAATCAAGATCCTGTTGTAATCTGAGGTGCCCTTCTTTGTTGTCCACTACACCTCCAGTTTTGCTGTCATCTGCAAACGTACTAACTGTACCTCTTATGTTCACTTTCAAATCATTTACTTGTGGACTTAGTGGTAAGCACTGTTGCCTCACAGCACCAGGGAGCTGGGTTCGATTCCAGTCTCGGGCGACTGCCTGTGAGGAGTTTGCACATTCTCCCTGTGTCTGCATGGGTTTCCTCTGGGTGCTCTGGTTTCCTCCCACAGTCCAAAGATGTGCAGGTCAGGTGAATTGGCCATGCTAAATTGTCAATAGTGTTAGGTGCATTAGTCAGAGGGAAACGGGTCTGGGTGGGTTACTCTTCAGAGGATCGGTGTGGACTTGTTGGGCCGAAGGGCCTGTTTCCACACTGTAGGGAATCTAATCTAATCTAAAAAAAAGATGAAAAGTTGTGGATCCAGCACAGATCCTTGTGGCACTCCACTGGTCACAGGCCTCCAGTCTGATAAACAACCCATATCACCACACTTTCTTCTACCTTCGAGCCAGTTCCGTATCCAAATGGTCAGTTCTCCCTGTATTCCATGAGATCTAACCTTGCTAACCAGTCTCCCATGGGGGACCTTGTCGAACGCCTTACTGAAGTCCATATAGAACATGTCTACCGCTCTGCTCTGCTCTCAACAATCCTCTTTGTTACTTCTTCAAAAAACTCAATCAAGTGTGAAACGGACTGATAAGCTAGAAGAGATACCTGTTAGGAAGGAAGATGTGTTGGACATTTTGAACAACTTGAGGATAGACAAGTCCCCCGGGCCTGACGGGATATATCCTAGGATTATGTGGGAAGCAAGAGAGGAAATTGCAGTACCGTTGGCAATGATCTTCTCGTCTTCACTGGCAACTGGGGTGGTACCAGGGGACTGGAGAGTAGCGAATGTTGTGCCCCTGTTCAAAAAAGGGAATAGGGATAACCCCGGGAATTACAGGCCAGTTAGTCTTACTTCTATGGTAGGCAAAGTAATAGAAAGGGTACTGAGGGATAGGATTTACGAGTATCTGGAAAGACACTGCTTGATTAGGGACAGCCAGCACGGATTTGTGAAGGGTAGGTCTTGCCTTACAAGTCTTATTGAATTCTTCGAGGAGGTGACCAAGCATGTGGATGAGGGTAGAGCAGTGGATGTAGTGTACATGGATTTTAGTAAGGCATTTGATAAGGTTCCCCATGGTAGGCTTATGCGGAAAGTCAGGAGGCATGGGATAGAGGGAAATTTGGCCAATTGGATAGAAAACTGGCTAACCGGTCGAAGTCAGAGAGTGGTGGTAGATGGTAAATATTCAGCATGGAGTCCAGTTACAAGTGGAGTTCCGCAGGGATCAGTTCTGGGTCCTCTGCTGTTTGTAATTTTTATTAATGACTTAGAGGAGGGAGTCGAAGGGTGGGTCAGTAAATTTGCAGATGATACAAAGATAGGTGGAGTTGTGGACAGTGAGGAGGGCTGTTGTTGGCTGCAGAGGGACTTAGATATGATGCAGAGCTGGGCTGAGGAGTGGCAGATGGAGTTCAACCCTGCCAAGTGTGAGGTTGTCCATTTTGGAAGAACAAATAAGAATGCGGAATACAGGGTTAATGGTAGGGTTCTTGGTCAGGTGGAGGAACAGAGGGATCTTGGGGTCTATGTACATAGATCTTTGAAGGTTGCCACTCAGGTGGATAGAGTTTGTAAGAAGGCCTATGGAGTATTATCGTTCATTAGTAGAGGGATTGAATTCAAGAGTCGTGAGGTGATGTTGCAGCTGTACAGGACTTTGGTTAGGCCACATTTGGAGTACTGTGTGCAGTTCTGGTCGCCTCACTTTAGGAAAGATGTGGAAGCTTTGGAAAGGGTGCAGAGAAGATTTACCAGGATGTTGCCTGGAATGGAGAGTAGGTCGTACGAGGATAGGTTGAGAGTTCTCGGCCTTTTCTCGTTGGAACGGCGAAGGATGAGGGGTGACTTGATCGAGGTTTATAAGATGATCAGAGGAATAGATAGAGTAGACAGTCAGAAACTTTTTCCCCGGGTACAACAGAGTGTTACAAGGGGACATAAATTTAAGGTGAAGGGTGGAAGGTATAGGGGAGATGTCAGGGGTGGGTTCTTTACCCAGAGAGTGGTGGGGGCATGGAATGCGCTGCCCGAGGGAGTGGTAGAGTCAGATTCATTGGCGACCTTTAAGCGGCATTTGGATAGGTACATGGATGGGTGCTTAATCTAGGATAGAAGTTCGGCACAACATCGTGGGCCGAAGGGCCTGTTCTGTGCTGTATTGTTCTATGTTCTCTGTTCTATGTTCTATGTTCTATGTTCTATGTTCTAAGCTCATGAGACATGAGCTCCCACACACAAAGCCATGTGGACTATCCCTAATCAGTCCTTGCCTGTCCAAATACATGTAAATCCTGTCCCTCAGGATTCCCTCCATCAACTTGCCCACCACCGATGTTAGGTTCACCAGTCTATAGTTCCCTGGTTTGTCCTTACCACCTTTCTTAAATAGTGGCACCACACTAGCCAACCTCCAGTCTTCTGGCACCTCACCTGTGACTATCGATGATACAAATATCTCAGCAAGGGGCCCAGCAATCACTTCCCTAGCTTCCAACAGAGTACTCGGCTGTACCTGATCAGGTCCTGGGGATTTATCTACTTTTACGCATTTCAAGATATCCAGCACTTCCTCCTCTGTAATATGCACATTTTTCAAGATGTCACCACCTATTCCCTTACATTCTATTTCTTCCATGTCTTTCTCCACAGTAAATACTGATACAAAATACTCATTTAGTATCTCCCCCTCATCTCCTGAGGCTCCACAAAAAAGCCGCCTTGCTGATCTTTCAGGGGCCCTATTCTCTCCCTAGTTATCCTTAATGTAATTGTAAAAACTTTTTGGATTCTCCTTCATTCTATTTGCCAAGGCTATCCCATGTCCCCTTTTTGCTCTCCTGATTTCTCTCTTCAGTATACTCCTACAGCCTTTATACTCTAAGGATTCACTTGATCTGTTCTGTCTATACTTGACATATGCTTCCTTCTTTTTCTTGACCAAACGGTCAATTTCTCTAGTCATCCAGCATTCCCTACACCAACCTGTCTTTCCTTTTACCCTAACAGGAGTATACTTTATCTGGACTCTTGTTATCTCATTTCTGAAGGCTTCCCATTTTCCAGCTATCCCTTTACCTGCAAATATCTGCATCCTATCAGCTTTTGAAAGTTCTTGCCTAAAGTTAGCCTTCCTCCAATTTAGAACTTAATCTTGGTCTATCCTTTTCCATCACTATTTTAAAACTAATACAATTATGGTCACTGGCCCCAAAGTGTCCTCCCTCTGACATCTCAGTCACCTGCTCTGCCTTAGTCCCAAGAGTAGGTCAAGTTTACACCTTCTCTCATAGGTACATCGACATACTGAATCAGAAAACTTCCTTGCACACACTTAACAAATTCATCTCCATCTAAACCCCGAACATTATGGCAGTCCCAGTCTATGTTTGGAAAGTTAAAATCGCCTACCGTAACCACTCCATTATTCTTACAGTAGCTGAGATCTCCTTACAAATTTGTTTCTCAATTTCCCGCTGACTATTAGGGAGTCTACAATACAATCCCAGTAAGGTGATCATCCCTTACTTATTTCTCAGTTCCACCCAAATAACCTCCCTGGATGTATTCCCAGGAATAGCCTCCCTCAGTACAGCTGTAATGCTGTGCCTTATCAAAAACGCCACTCCCCCTCCTCTCTTGCTTCCCTTTCTGTCCTTCCTGTAGCATTTGTATCCTGGAACATTAAGCTGCCAGTCCTGTACATCCCTGAATGACATTTCTGTAATTGCTATGATATCCCAGTCCCATGTTCCTAACCATGCCCTGAGTTAACCTGCTTTCCCTGTTAGGTATCTTGCATTGAAATAAATGCAGTTCAATTTATCAGTCCTACCTTGTTCTCTGCTTTGTTCCTGCCTGCCCTGCCTGTTTGATTCGCTTCTTTTCTCAACTGTACTAGTCTCAGATCGATCTCTTTCCTCACTATCTCCTTGGGTCCCACCTCCCACCTTACTATTTTAAATCCTCCCGAGCAGCTCTAGCAAATCTCCCTGCCAGTATATTAGTTCCCTTCCCATTCAGGTACAATCCATTCTTCTCATACAGGTCACTTCTCCCCCAGCAGAGATGCCAATAATCCAAAAATGTGAATCCTTCTCGCATACACCAGCTCCTCAGCCCTGCATTCGTCTGCTCTGTCCTCCTATTCCTACCATCACTGCCTCGTAGCACAGAGACTAACCCAGATATTACTATTTGAGGACCTCCTTTTTAAATTTCTGCCTAACTTTCTGTATTTTCCCCTCAGAATCTCATCCTTTTCCTTTCTTATGTCATTGATTCCAATGTGTACAATGACCTCTTGCTGACCCCTCTCTCCCGTGAAAACATTCTTCACCCTCTCTGAGTCATCCTTGATTCTGGCACCAGGGAAACAACACACCATTCTGATTTTTCGCTGCTGGCCAAAGAAACATCCGTCTGTGCCTCAGACTAGAGAGTCCCCCCAATCACAATTGATCTTTCGAAACCAAACATACTCCTCATTGCATTAGAGCCAGTCTCAATACCAGAAACTTGGCTGTTCATGCTACGTTCTCCTGAGAATCCCAAATCCTTGAAAAATCACTTCATTTTGACCTCTTTTGCTCTTTTTCTTTGTATTAGGAATATGCTTTAACAATAAATAGAGGTTGGAAATGTTAAGCGTCTAAAGATCAGGAGCACATTCTACACACTACCAGAAAATGTCAACATTGAAAGCAAAAACAATGCACATAAAAACAGTACAGTTATGAAATCAACTTCCTTGGATTGAATGATTGCGCTCAAAGATATTGAAGCGCTGGGTGGGTAACTTTAGGCATTGAACAAGTTATCTGGGCACAAAACCATCAAAGCACTCAAAGTGATAGAGATGAAGCTCGCAAAGGCTTCAGTTTGCACCAATTGATATGAAAAGCATTTCGCAACCCACACGTTGAAAAAAAGGCAAATATGGGAGTGTGTATGTGAGAGAGAATCAGGGATGGGGAGAGCACTCAGAGAGGACAGAAATGAGGGGGACTGGAAATCTAGGAGAATTGAAAGGAAAAGAAAATCAAATATACAAACTTGGGATACAGCAGTCTTAACTCAGTATAGTTAGTAAATTTCTATTGATAATATAATTTAAAATTATTGGGAAAAATTGCATTAAAAAGTTAAGAAAGTACACTCATTAAAGAATTGTTAAAATGGCAGAATAATTTGACTACTGGGAATGAAAATGTCTAATGAATTCATTAAAAATTAGCATTGAGAGAAAATCAAATTTTTATTTTACAACCAAAACATTTCTGAAAAATTGCATAACAAATGTTGCCTGTGAAATATTCTAAAATGGACATTTTGACCAGTTTATTACCTAGAAAATGTGTTTACCCAGGTGCCCTTGCTGTAAGGGATAAACAAAGGACTGTGGCTCAAACTTAGTTTTATTAACACACCTGCAAGGTAAAGAAAACAACTCTTACATAAATTATGTTAACTTTTCCCAAACTAGGTTAACGGCCTGAAAAGCTACGACTTGATCTGGTGAACCTGATTGAGCTTCTGGAGCCAATTCACTGAGCTCTGTTAACAGGGCAGTCAGGGTCTTCTCAGTAGAAAGGTGGGTCTCACACAGAATCTTCACTGGCTGAGTCTATGCTGAAGGAATGGCTGTCAGCTGTCCCTTCTTCCCCCCACCCCCCCTTTCTGAGCCCTTCTGGAATGTGCTCGAACTTCAACCAATGGGGTCATAAGGCAGGGGTCACAGCACCCAATTAGGTTGGGCCTGATCATCCTAGATGTATCCATCCCCTTTCTGCATCATGATTAATCCATGGTGCCAAGGGTCTGGCCAAAACTTGGGAATATGCAAACATAATGTCTCTGTTACTAAATACATTCCAATGAGTTTCCAGTCATAATGACTCTCCCTTAGTGAAGGTCAATCATTTTTGTTTATTATCCAATACATGTCTGGGTTAATCCCTTTCTGTTTTTGACCTATGGTAACCTTGGCTTATTTGCATTCCATTGAACATTGCTTGCAGAATTGCTTAGCCAATTTTATGTTGGACCAAGTTGCTTAGGCTGTTGGCCACTTGGCCACGCAACACAACTCCAATTTAAAAAATTAAAATTGCATCAACACGTTGGAGCAGAGCAGAAAGGATCTGGATCATCCACCTTATTAAAAATGGTGTGAAAACTACTCAGAAAGTGAAATTATGTGAATTCACAGTCCTTCCTTCACCTTGTTAGAAAACAAAAATGCAGTGTTTCTTCATTCGAAAGCATTTCAATGATTTTGCATGATTGAAAATAAATTTTCAGCACAAATAAAAGGGTTAGTCTGAATTATTTAATCTTTAATGAACAGAAATTAACAGAAATTTCTTGTGGCATTGGAGCCATGTCTTGAGGCCAGGGTATGTGTTGGTGAGCTCCCAACAATCACCCCTCACATGTATTGTTTATATTGCATTTGTGCCCTCCTTCCCGCTGCCTTCTCCCAGCTATCTGTACCCACTTCAGGCACAGGGCACCCCTCCTCTTCTGGATTTTCTCCACCACGTGCACTTTGATGAACTTGGCTGACTTGCTTTGTACAGCAGCCTTCCATTTCTAGCCATTACACTTTACACTTGCAATGGAAAGGGTGAATAAAGGCAATATGTGCAACTCAAGGAAAATGGCATCTAAACAGTCATTGTTCAATCTAGGAGTATCTTTAGGTCACAATAATCATCAATTAACCTGAAAGTTGTGCGTTAAATCAAAACTTTCAAAAGACATTTCCTATCAGTCCACCAACCCTTTAACCCTTTTTCTATCTTTGACCAGATTAAGCTCCTGAAACGGTACAGTGCTTTGATTTTGCTCTGTCACCTCAAATAACCTTGTAGCATCAGGAAGTCATGAATCATTGAAGATATTTAATTTTGGATGGCTGTTTAATGGAAGTAATGAAATCTCATGGATGCTCTCAAATCAGACGTACTCAGGTGGTACACTTATCAATGTTAAAACACCTCATTAGTATTTCAAAGTGGTTTGACAACATATGACTGATATTTGATTCTTGCAATGGAGGCTGACTGGTCTGAATCCATACTCAAACTGTAGCATTCACACAAAATCAATGAAACTAAAAGATTTTAGTGCAGTCACTGTCAGATGCTAAGTAATTGGAAATCGCTGCAAAAGGTAATTCTCTCAGGCAAGGGAATGGGATGTGGAAATTCACTGCGATAATTTTAATCTTTAGGGTTCTGAGTTGAACTTATGCTTCTTTGTCATGTCCTTGTTCTGTCTTTTGAGAACATTATGCTGATGTTTTTATTTGGAGCTGCTTCGCATTTTAATGATTAATGTGGTGCACCAGTTGACATAGCTGTGCAAATTGACACAACACTTGAGGTTTCTGCGGTTTGATTGACAGTGGTTACACTGATTAAAGTGGTTAAGCTTAGCTTGCAGATGACCTAGAAGTAGAGTTGATGGGGTTTGAGGCCACATGGGAAACTCCTCAGGAAATGTGCTAAAGTGCACAGAGGCTTTTAAAACAAGCCTATTTGTTACAATTTTACATCTGTGTTTCCTGTCTACTCAGTGACAGCAAGTATGTTAATAATTTTCATAACACAATCTCAGCTTCAGTGTTTAAAGGGACAATTCCAAGATATAACCTAGAGGCTGCGGTATTTTACCAGAGGACAACTCCTAGTACTTTGTGACATGTGTTACCTTGACTGACATATGGTATTGATAAGGGTTCTTTAAGATAGTTCACTAGTTGCAACCAATCCTTCCTAACCATTATTGTACTTTGCCTTGAGGTCTATCTTGTTATAAAGAATACTTGTGTTGCCACTTGCAGTGAACTGTGAAAATAAATCCCAATTTGAAAATAAATCATTGTCCAACTTTGTCGCTGCGTTAGAATCCAGAACGTTTCTTCTGAGCAGAAGGTGTTCCAAGACATCCTCTTTACAAATTTCTGTCTTATACGGTCTTGAAGATTTATTGATTCAACCCACTCTTATTTGATCATTCTTCTCTGTTTTTGACTTCAAGCTATCAACCCAGGTACAAGCTGTTGTGACAAGATGGCATCACTCTGCCAATGTACTTACATTCTGAGGAAACAACGGATCACATGCATACCTCCAATCAAGCTGAGAACATGATAAGAGACTGACACCTTTGGGGAAAGAGTCTTTTAATGGAGGGGGGTGGGTGGGAAGCAAGTGAGAGTCAGATCGAAACACTCATAGTGAAGGGTAGAATGAAAGGCACGGGAGGATGGTCAGCATAAGGGGCTATGAGCTGTTTAATTAACACCTGGACTGAATCATCCTTTGTTTAAGAAGGGAAAGTGACATAATCCAGTGAGCCTGACGTCAGTGATGAGAAAGTTGTTGGAGAAGATATTGAGAGATAGGGTTTATTCACATTTGGAAGTGAATGGACTTGTTAGTGAAAAGCAGTATGGGTTTGTGTGGGGAAGGTCATGTCTCACCAACTTAATTGAGGTTTTTGAGGATGATTGATGAGGGAAGGGCAGGGGAGATTGTCTATATGGAATTTAGTAAGGCATTTGATAAGGTAGCTCATGGCAGGCTGGAACAAAAGGTAGAGTCTCAAAGAATCCAGGGTGACCAGGCTAGATGAATGCAAAACTGGCTTGATCATAGAAGACAGAGAGTAGAGGTGGAAGGTACTTTTCGGAATGGAGATCAGTAACTAAGGGTGTTCCACTGAAACCTGCAATACACATATAAATGATCTGGAGGAAAATGATTGCTAAGTGTGCAGATGACATCAAAATTGGTGGAGGTGCAGATAGTGAGGAGAATTGTCAAAGGATACAGCAGGATGTAGATAGATTACAGATTTGGGCAGAGAAATGGCAGATAGTGTTTAATCTGAACAAATGTGAGGTAATGCATTTTGGAAGATCAAATTTAGATGCAAATTATACAATAAATGGCAGAACCATTAGGAGCACTGACATACAGATCCCTGAAAGTGGCAGCGCAGGTGGATATAGTGATCAAGAAGGCTTACAGCACACTTGTCTTCATTGGTCAGGGCACTGAATATAAAAGTTGGCAAGTTATGTTACAGCTGTATAAAACTTCAGTTTGGCCACATTTGGAATACTGTATGCAGTTATGATTGTAAGACTACCAAAAGGATGTGGCTGCTTCAGAGAGGTTGTAGAGAAGGTTTACCAGGATATTGTCTGGTCTGGAAAGTTTTAGTTTTGAAGACAGGTTGGATAAAAACAGGCTGTTTTCACTGGAAAGACACAGGCTAAGGGGCAACCTGACAGAGTTCTACAAAATTATGTGAGGCAGAGATAGAGTGGATAAAGTTTGGGAGAAGATTTGTAGCTCGGGTGCTCGTTGTTGTGGTTCTGTTCGCCGAGCTGGGAATTTGTCTTGCAAACATTTCGTCCCCTGTCTAGGTGACATCCTCAGTGCTTGGGAGCCTCCTGTGAAGCGCTTCTGTGCTGTTTCTTCCGGCATTTATAGTGGCCTGTAGAGTGGATAGTTAGAGGCTTTTCTTCCCAGGGTAGGAAGGTCAACTACAGGAGGTCATAGGTTCAAGTTGGGAGGAGGAATGTTCAGGGGAGATATGTGCGGAAAACCTTTCACATAAAGGGTGCCTGGAAAACACTGCCAGTGGAGGTGGTGGAAGCAGGCACATTAGCAACATTTAAGGTGAACAGAGGGATAGAAACTGTATATGGGCAATAATATAGGTACATAATCCTTTATCCGAAATCCTTGGGGCCAGTTGCTTTTCAGATTTTGGAATAAATGTAATTTTCACAGTGAAACTTTTTTTAAAATTACTGAACAGCAGACACATGCATGACTACTACGAGCATTGAGATGCAATTGATGCCTGCCAGTGCTGGGCCGTGCCATGCCACCAAGTCACATCTGAGTGACATGGTTCAAGTGGGTATGGAGTTGGGTCACCTGTTCGCAGCCACACAACCATATTATACAGAAAAGTTTCACAACCAAGTTTCAGATTTCGGAGCTATTTAGATTTAGGAATTTTGGATAAAGGATTGTGTACCTGTACTGGTTCTAAGTAAGGAATGGAATCAGCACAGGCTTGGTGGGCCAAAGGGCCTGTTCCTTTGCAGTATTGCCTTGTAAAATATTGAATTGTATTGTATCATTAGTGCTGTCAGTTATGTCAGATACATGCAAGTGCAACCTGAAGGAAAAAGGTTCTGTCCCAATCATGCCTCCTTTGTATGACCAAGATGAGAGGATGTCTTTCTTTTTCTAGTCCCACTACTCCACAGGTGACAATGTCAATTTAGTCATTTAACCTGGTTCGAATATGATCAATCGTATGCTTTCTCTTCATTAGACTTCAACTATAAAGATCCATCAACCAGAACTCTTTTACTTTTTAAAAAATGCATTCGCAGGATATAGGTGTTGCTGGGTAGATTAGCATTTATTTCTGTTTCTTAATTGCCCAGAAACCAATTAAGAGTAAACCACATTGTTTTGGGTCTGGTGTCAGATACTGGTTAGACCGGGTTTCCTTCTGTCGAACAAAATTATAGTTTTTACAACCATTGGCAATGGGTGCAATTAGGCCAGTTCTTTGTTCCAAGTTTTTCTTCATTGAATTTAAATTTCACCAAATTCCATGGTAGCATTTGAATTCATGTCTTCATTGGCTTGTGGTTCAGTGCTAGTCCAGTGATATTACACTCTGCGACCCACCTCCTCAATGACTTATCATTCTATCTCCCTAGGTAGTGAGGTTAGGAATAGAGGGTGCGTGTAGCTGAACACATGGCTGCAGAGATGGTGTAAGAGGAAGGGCTTTGGATATCGTGGATCATTGGTGTACCTTCTGTGGAAGGTGGGACCTGTACCAGGGGGGCGTGTTACACCTAAACTGGAAGCGTACCAATATCCTGGGTGGGCATTTTGCCAGAGTTCTTCAGGAGGGTTTAAACTAGATGAGAGGCGTGGATAGAGTGGATAGCCAGAGACTTTTTCCCAGGGTGGAATTGGCTATCACAAGGTGACATAATTTTAAGGTGATGGGAGGAATGTTTAAGGGAGATATCAGAGGTGGGTTCTTTACACAGAGATTGGTGGGTGTGTGGAATACACTTCCAGTGGTGGTACTGGAGTCAGATACAATAGGAACATTTAAACATCTCTTGGAAAGGAACCTGGATGATAGTAAAATGTGGGGTATGTAAGTTCGTTTGATCTTAGCGTAGGATAAAAAAGTCTGCACAACATTGAGGGCCAAAGTGCCTGTACTGTGTTGTACTGTTCTATGTTCTATGTTCTAGCCTACTCATGCCTGTTTCTTTGAGACTAAATGATGAGATGTCTGATTTATAGAACAGGGTTCTCCTCCATGTATGGCAAATACTGTACACAATAGTCTACCTGCATTAACTCCTACAAAATTTGTGTGTAATCTATTTAGGTTTCCTCATTATTCTCGTTCTAATTATGGAGGCATGGTCTCTAAGCTCCCAATATTAAATTGTTAGCTAACTGATAGTATCGAGGCCTCCTTTTGCCTCACCCTTAGTATCCCTTTCAGCCTCCCTTGTTCTTACTAACTGAAATACCAAAATTTGCTTATCCTGTTCCCAGGGGTGAGAATGCTGCAAAATGCGAATGTGATGTAGTTGATTCTTTTTCCCAAGACCTAGGGTGTCAACTTGCATTATCAATTCTCTTGACTACCCTATATGGACTACTGTATCATGCTTTAAACTGGTTAGCTTGTAAATAATTGAGATTCAGCATGTTTTCTTGCCTTATTTCTTCATGGGTCTTTGTAATGGTAGGCTGTTGTGAGCTACCCCCCAAAACATCAACATATTGTACTTTCATTAAACTTTCAGCTGTTACATTCAAATGGAATTTGAATCTCTGTCCCAGAAATAGGCTGGGCTGCAAGATTACTATGTAGTGACATAACCACTACAGTCTGTTCTGCTATAACACATGTATCTTTGATGTGAATTGGCTGTAATGCGATTGAAGAGTTTTAGATCATTGTTTGTAGAACATGAATTTTCCTTACCTATATTGGCTATAACGTGATTCCAGTCCCATTGGTTTAAATGGGGTTGCTATTACACGATTTTTTTATAACACGACATCGCACGAAAACAAAACTATCGCATTATGTCAGAACAGACTGTACATCATCCCTACTTCATAATATCATGGAAATATTTCTCAAGTGTTCATTAGTGTGAACAAGAAGTGTTTCCAGTCCTCATCTATTAAAACATTCAGTTTTCAAGAACCCAGTTGTCAAAATGGAGATAGAAAGTGAAAATAGAGATCCAAAACTACACTGACCACAGCTGTTAAGAAGCTGGCACCACAATAAAAAGTAACCTTGCTCACAGTGCCCACACCCTATGAAGAAATAAATAAAAGAAACATGGTGTAATATTCTTAGAGTTTTAAAACCGTGTGTTATCTGACTTACCGTGAATAAAGCTTGGGGAAATTAGTACAGTAGTATGTAGATTTCCAATTTTCAGCTTCATAGAATACCCAATTTTCCACCAAAATTGACCGAGATAATTGTCTCTAATATATTTAATTGTGTTTGTTGTTGAATGAGGGTGAAATGATATGCATAAACTATAATTAATCAACTCATGGCTGGTGCCAGATGTAAATGTAAAATAGATTATGGGAGTTAAAACCCCTTTCTCACATCTTCCTCGAGTATCTGTGATGCATAATGGAAGGTATTCAGCCAGAATATCTTCTCTTTGTTTACTAAGTGAGAGTTGAATGGTAACATAAAACAAAGAACCGTGGATGCTGGAAATCTCTAACAAAAACAGAAAGTGCTAGAGAAACTCAGCAGGTTTGCTAACATCTGTGGAGAGAGAAACAAAGTTAATATTTCAAGTTCAGTAATACTCTTCTTCGGAACTCATCCCAGACACTAATAATAAAATAAACACAAATAAGTTTTTCAACTAACAAATTATCCCTTGTACATTTCCTATTGTTTTTCATCAATTCATGCCATTATCATCAAATAACCTTCAAAACCAAACAGCAAACAAGAAAGAAAATTATTTCTGTGGCTGAATAAAAGAATAGAAACTTCATAAAATGATATTTACTCACACACCTACATACGATGCCTCCTGTGACGACAAAATGTTTCACTCTTCCTCGACCACTCCTGCCTTGTGATTGTGCAGTCTCAGCAGAGGTGAATCACTGTTGTGATTGCTTTTGGGGTTATTGATGGCTGTTGACCCAAAGGTCTAGAAGCCCATGAAGTCTCAGGCAAAATCTGTTCCAACCTCTGATAGTGCAGCAACAGACTCAGCCAGCAGGTGATGAGGCAGCATGTGGATTACAGACTGAATGGGGGAAAGCAATGGGTAAGAAGTAGAAACACTTTGATCAAGGTCTCCACTTCCAAGATACTTTTCAGTTCTCATGGCTCTGTCAAATGTCACTGCTTCGATTCCCCTGGGAAGTAGCTTGTTGAGATTAGTGTGCCTCTATTAGGCCGGTGTCCAGCTATCAGTTAGTTTATTTAAATGGTATTTACAAGTTGGCATCTAATCTATATCCACACTCTTCTGAAATACATGTATCACCTGATGAAAACACAACCAACTGATTCACAGGTTCCACTGAAATTTGAGGATGTGAATTGACGTATTTACAAACATATGAACAAGCAACAGGAATCAGTCACTCAGCTCTTTCAGCCTTTCCTGCCACTTAATGGAATTATGGGTGTGATCTGAATGTAACCTCAGATCCACATGCTCGACTGAGGAAGGAGCAGAGCACAGAAAATAGACCTATTGGACTATAACCTGATATTGTTTGATTTTTTGACCTTGTTCACACCAATCCTACTCTAGCATCTCTATATCATCACCTGCTCATGACAGCTTTTCACTCCCTTGCTTGACACAAATCTAACTACCTCTGCCTTAAAATTATTCAAGAGCTCTACACGAGTTATGAACTAATGCAATCTCAGAGCTCCCTGAGGAATCACCATCCGTTATCTCCAGTTGCTACACATGAGAAGGCTTTGTCAGAGATAAAAGACATTATTTCATACAAGCTGTTTCATTAAAGGCTTTGGAATGTTCCTGCATACACTGAGACATAATGGTTTCAACCTTTCTTCGGTGTGATGCTGTATTCAGGATTAAACTTCTCTAATCCATTCAATAATACTCTCAATGATATTACCTTGAGAACACAGCAGTTCTTTTTATATGATTTCCTCATGGTCCATCCTCTTTGACAAACTACTGAACAGACCCTAAGACTAGCTTAAGAAGAAGGATTGGTGGCAGCATTCTATCCTATGACAAACCACCGGGGTGTTGCCCAAGCATCACCTTGTATTTTAACAAAGTAATAGCAATGGCATTTCCATCAGTGATATAATGCAATCTAGAGAAGTTAAAGCTCCAACTGCAAGCAACCTGAATTTAAATAACCAAGACAGTTATTATTAAAAATCATAGAAAGCCATTTGTTAAGAGTTGTGCATTTGTCAGTTTCTTAGCAAATTGGCATCTACCCAACAGTGTGGGCAATTGCCCAGGTATATCATGTACACAAAGAGTAGGACAAATCCAACCCAGACATTACTATCCCATCTGAATACATCCAATCATCAGTAAATTGATGGAAGGTGTCATCAACAGTGTTAGAAAGCAATAACCTGCTCATGAGTCCTAGTTTGGGCTCCACTAAAGCCACTCAGATCCTGAAATCATTATATCTTTAGCTCAAGTTTAGACACAAGAGCTGAATTCCAGAGATGTGGTGAGAGTGACTGCCCTTGCCATCAAGACTACTTTTGACCAAAACTAAAAGCAAAAGTAAACTCCAAGGGAAACTCTGGGTCATATGTGGTACAAAGGGAGATGGCTGTGATTGTTGGAGGTCAGTCATCTCAGCTGCAGTACTTTTCTGCAGGAGTTACTCAAGGTTGTTTCCTAGGCCCAACCATCTTCATCTGCTTCATTAATGACCTTCCCTTCACTATAAGATAATTTTAAAAGTTGGAATGTTTTCTGATAATTGCAAAATTCTTAGATAGTGAAGCAGTTTATGTCCAAATGCAGCAAAACCTGACTGTTATCCAGGCGTGATATATGGCATGCAACATTTGTGCCACAAGCAAAGGCTAAATCCAACAAGAAAGAATCTAACCACTGCCCATTGGCATTGCCATCACTGAACCCTCTAGTATCAACATTTTGGGGACTACCATTGACCAGGAACTGAACTGGACTTGCCATATAAATACTGTGGATATGAAAGCAGGTCAGAGGCTAGGAATCTCGCAGTAAGTAACTCACATCCTGACACCCCAAAGGCAGTCCATTATTTATAAAATCCAAGTCAAGAGTGTAATCTGTGACTTTACATTTGTTTGGATGTGTGCAGGCTCCTTCCACAGTACCTCCTACACCTCATAAACACCATCATCTTGAAAAATGAGAGTAGCAGATATATGGAAGCACCTTCACTTGCAATTTCCATCCCCTGCCCCCACCCTAAGCCAATCGTGTCCTGACTTGGAAATATACTGCAGTTCCTTCAGTGTTACCCGGTTAAAATCTTGGGACCCATCCCTAATGGCACCATGAGTGCACCGACACAAAATGATGTGATGATGCTGCTCCTTTAGCAAGGTTATGTTGTCCTTGACTTTTTTTCAGAGAGGTCATAAAGGATACAGGCTCTGAAAAGTCTATGTTTGAAGGCTTCCAGGGCTAATTTGATTCTTGCTAACAGATACTGTCTCAGGCAAAAGGTTTTCAAATTTTAAAAAAATCACTTGTACAATGAAAGGGGGGGTGGCGGGTTCTCCGCAGATCAGCTTTTCTCTGGTTTGATCTTTTTGACCAGTCTGATTATTCACTGAAAGCAGTCTGGCAGTTTTGAAGCTGTTGATCAAGAAACAGATTCATGAAAAAGGGTGTTCCACAATGCCATATTCTCTCTCTCCTATGTTTGATTTTACTTTTTGTGCCGAAGGGTGTTTATAGTGATGGTAACAAGTAGGTTAGATTAGATTACTTACAGTGTGGAAACAGGTCCTTCAGCCCAACAAGTCCACACCGACCCTCCGAAGAGCAACCCATCCAGACCCATTCCCCTACATTTACCCTTTCACCTAATACTATGGGCAATTTAGCATGGCCAATTCACCTAACCTACACATCTTTGTGACTATGGGAGGGAACCTGAGCACCCGGAGGAAACCCACGCAGACACAGGGAGAACGTGAAAACTCCATACAGACAGTTGCCTGAGGCGGGAACTCAGTATTGGGAACAGCATCATGAAGTTAATATGATCTGTTGGGTCTTAGGATAGGATATTTATATATTTATAAATATTTTGTTTGTGTTTCATTCAGAATCTAGTAAATAAATTTTGTTTTATTTAAAACTACAACTAAATTTTGTTTAAAACTAACCCTCCTGGAATATCCGTGTTTCATCTGCTTAAAACAACTAGCAAAGTTAAGATCTGGGCTACTTTCTTGAAATGATTTGAAGGGGTCTGGCCTGGTCCACAACAATGGATTGCAGCGGTTCAAGAAGCCAAATTGCCAACAGCTTCTCATGGGTAAATAGAAACGTCAATAAATGCTGGACCACCCAACCCACATCCTATTAGTGAATTTTAAAACATTAAATAACGTTAAATTTCAGACATGTGTTAGTTTTAGAGCCCTTAAAACTCCATAAATAGATGCAATTAGAGGATGACATTTCCAACGATTAATTTGACCAGAACATCAGTGCCTCTGTATTAGTTTCAGATTTGCACAGCATTTTTCTTCAACTACAGTGTTTACATGTTGCTTTCTCAAAGGAGCTGTTGTTTATTTTTCAATTGGAAAGGCTATACATAAGGAATGGTTTGGATACAGAGACAAGTTTGGCAATTATAGACCAGTGAGCCTTACTTCTGTTGTGGGCAATGCTTTTGGAAAGGATTATAAGAGATAGGATTAATATTCATGCAGAAAAGAATAATTTGATTAGGGATAGTCAACATAGTTTTGTGGAGGGTAGGTCGTATCTCACAAACCTTATTGAGTTCTTTGAGAAGGTGACCAAACAGGCAGATGAGGGTAAAGAAGTTGCTGTGGTGTATATGGATTTCAGTAAGGCATTTGATAAGGTTCCCCATGGTAGGCTATTGCATTAAATAGGCTATTAAATAGGCTATTGCATGTGTTGAGGGTGATTTAACAGTTTGGATCAGAAATTGGGCAGCTGAAAGAAGACAGAGGATGGTGGTTGATGGGAAATGTTCATTCTGGAGTTCAGTTACTAATGGTGTACCACAAGGATCTGTTTTGGGCCCACTTTGGGCCCACAGCTGTTTGTCATTTTTATAAATGATCTGGATGAGTGTGTAGAAGGATGAGTTAGTAAATTTGCACTAAAATTAGTGGAATTGTGAACAGTGCAGAAGGTTACAAAGGAACAGAGAGAAGCTGCAGAGCTGGGCTGACAGGTAGCGAATGGAGTTTAATGTGGAAAAGTGTGAGGTGATTCACTTTGAAAGAGTAACAGGAAGACAGAGACTGGGCTAATAGTAAGGTTTTGGTAGTGTGGATGAACAGAGCGATTTGGTGTCCGTGTGCATAGATCCTTGAAAATTGCCACCCAGGTTGACAGGGTTTAAGAAGGTGTAAGTGTGTTAGGTTTTATTGGCAGAGGGATTGAGTTTTGGAGCAAGGGGTCATGTTGCAGCTGTACAAAACTCTGGTGTGGCCACACTTGGAGTATTGCATACTGTTCTAGTCGCCACATTATGGGAAGGATGTGGAAGCATTGGAAATGCTACAGAGAAGATTTGTCAGGATGCTGTCTGGTATGGAGGGAAGGTCTTATGAGGAAAGGCTGAAAAACTTGAGGCTGTTTTCGTTAGAGAAAAAAAAAAGTTGAGCGGTGACTTAATAAGGGCATTCAAGATGATCATAGGATTAGATAAAGTGGACAGTGAGAGCCTTTTTCCTTGGATGGTGATGACTAGGATGAGAAAAATCTCATTTTTCCATTATACTGTTTTATAATGCTACTCAATATTAGCAGCATGGTGGCTCAGTGATCAGCACTGTTGCCTCACAGTGGCAGAGATCTGGGTTAGATTCCAGCCTTGGGCGATTGTCTGTATGGAGTTTCACATTCTCTCTGTGTCAGCATGGGTTCCCTCCCAGAGTACAAAGCTGTGTGGGTGAGATAAATTAGCCATGCTAAATTGCCCACTGTGTTGGTGCATTAGTTAGATGGAAATGGGTCTGGGTGGGTTACTCTTTGGAGGGTCAGTGTCGACTTGTTGGGCCAGATCGCCTGTTTCTGTACTGTAGGGAATCTAATCTGAACATGAAGTGGAAAATGCCACAATGATGGCTGGCAGGCAATACATTCCTTTCAGGGAAACTGGCTTCAGGAAACCTCACAAGGTATTCACAATAATACAGCTCTGTTATTCTAATCTAACTATCACCAGAATCATTTCAGCTGCTCCAAGACTGAAGATGACCCATCCATTTTAAGTTATACTTTCAGTGACCGACTGATTAATCCAAGACTAGCTAGATGCACGACAGTAGGGACAAAAAAAGCTGCAAATGCTTGAATCCAAAGGATGCTGCCTGGCTTGCTGTGATCTTCCAGCATTCTCCTGACACTACAGTATCAGCACAATAATAAGATTCATGATGAGCCTAGTTTATTAAAACACCAAAAATTTGGTTTTGATTTTAAGTATTTCCATTAATTGTTCTCTTAGAAGAATTTCAGGTGATTAAATACAGGTGAAAGAGGGACAATTATTTGTTCGTCATGTGGCTGACATTCAATCTGAATGATACAGTGTCTCATTTTATGAACATTTTACTGAAATATCTTGTGCTTTCTTGAAATGTGTTACTTTGAATCATAAACAACAAGAGATTGAATACAGAAAATTGGACAAAAGTGACAAAATGAGAAGATTGAGGCAACGATAGACATTAAACTGGGGTTTGCCAGTTGTATTAGCTGGATATAAAAGACCCCACGATATTATTCACATTTCCTCCACAATCAACATCATGAAACTGGCTTGGCTGTTTGTCTCAGTGCTGTTTGTGGGTGGCATGATGCATTTCATCTGCATGAGCCAATAAGAATTGGGATATAATAAGAATATGAAAACAGTCCAGACTTTCTGGTTTGGGTTGGAAACTCTATTTTTAATTCTGTTACTTTTACCTTCAGCAGAACCTCCTGGTCAGAACCCTTCCCAGACAAAATGCGGTGAACTAATCCAGGAGGCCATAAAGAGGGGGTCATTTTGAAAATCAGGCCCTCTTTTCAGCTCAAAGTTTTGTATTCTGCGACGTAAGTGTCCAGGAGCCACTTTACAAGTAATGGAGGGAAAGTAAGTGTGCAAGGTAAGTGTGGGGGTTGGGTGGCAGGAGGGTAGAGTGTCAGGTAAGTAAAATGTTAGTGTTCCAGGGGGTGTAAGCTCAGCCTGAAAAATGGGTGAGAAGGGTCTTGGGGCAAGCAGTAGGTAGCGGTGGCATGGGCAGGCCGTTGAAGGGCCTTGGATCAGAAGAGTGACAAGTAAGTGAGTGAGATGGTAGGATGCCAATTCCAGGGTTGTGGGGGTTGATTGAGTTGGTTTCCAGAGACTGAAGGGTCGCTGTCAGGTAAGTGGATGAATGGGTCAAGGGGTCAGGTTAAGATGTTGGGCACAGAGGAGTTGCATGGCTAAGGATAAGTTCCCTTTAGGGGCAATGATGTCTGAGGATTGGGGAGGTAAGGTGTCAGGCATCAGGGTTTTGTTAGCAAGTTGGAGTGGGCTGTCGTGGACCAGGCTGTCAGATTGAGGGAGATAGTTGGGGATTTGAGAGTGCTATTGTAGGTTGGGTGCTGCTGGGGAAGGATTAGTGGAATATTAAAGGAGATGCTGCTCATTGGGAAAGACCGTGGTGTTTTCTGTTTTGAGATGGAGGGTAAGGATTTGGCTAGGAGTTGGTAGACATGTGTTAGAATTAGCAGGTGTTGGTTAGGGACTGGGTGTCATGTCCACCATGAGATTGTCCAATTGGGGTTGAGGAACGTCAAGCCAGGGATTTGGGTCAGGGAATGAGGATTTCAGTCTGGGACTATCGGAATGTTCGGTAGAGAGTCAGGGGTTTATTTTAGTAGCCGCCCGAGAGTTACTTTTCCTGGGTACGTTCAATCAGTATCCTCCAAAGCCTCCACTCCAAATCAGAGCTGGTGACCTTTATAGGGGGTTTGTGGTGCTAGGTAATTGCCCCAAGGAAGTTTCAACTACCTTGGCAATCTTGGTGGTGAGCTAAGTCAAGTTTCCCGCAAGATCCTGATGCACAGCAGCAGTCTGCTTCTCAATGGATTCCCAACTTCCAAAATGGAAAATGTGAGTCAGTGAGACATGGTCACAAGCTACCAGAAGCAACAAGAATTTCCCTCTTTCCAATGTGCAGAATAGAATTCTGAGCCACATGTGTTTTGAGAAGTGCTATCTATTATATGCAAAAGACTGCATAGCCCCCTTCTTCGACAATGCCCTGGAGCTGAGATGTTTGGCCTCCAGTAACTGCTAGAGATAGACACCAAGCAATGAAAAGGTTTGCCTCTGATATCCATTGAGTTCAATTTTTCCAAGCTCTTTGATGCCACATTTGGTTACAATGCCTTGATATCAAGACAAGTCACTTTCACTTCATTTTTTTAATATTCTCTACTTTATACAAGGCTGTAATTATGTCAGGAGCCAAATGTTTTGGGGGGAAACCAACACTGACCTTCAATGAGCAGTTTGTTGGTCCTTTGATGACAACTTCTATCACTCTGTCACAAGAGTTGACTGATTGGAAAAGAACTGGACAGATCAGATTTATCCTGCTTTTTGGGAAGTAGGTAGCTGGATATTCTTCCACATTTCCTGGTCAATGCAAGTGTTGCAGCTGTACTTGAACGGCTTGGCTTGAGACTTGGCTATTTCTGGACCACCAATCTAAAGTGGTGATCTGGAACTTATGGTGAATCCAGCTCCACTGGGATTGTGAACCCACTGAGTGGAGATTTTTCACACCCAATTGACAGTGGCAATCGACAGTCAATTGAAAAAACATGGTAACAACTGAAAAGTAAGGATCTGAACATTGAGTATTGTATACAGCTGTGGGCATCACATTATAGGGTAGCATGGTGGCAGCCTTGGGTAACATTCTGTGTGGAATTTGCATGTCCCCCTTTTGTCTCTGTGGATTTCCTTTGGGTGCTCTGGTTCCCTCCCAAGTCCAAAGATGTACTGGTTAGGTGGATTGGCCATGGGAAATGCAGGGTTACAGGATAAGGTAAGGAGGTGGGGCTGGGTGGGGTGCCCTATGGACGGTTGGTGTGGACTCAAGTGAGCTGATTGACCTGTTTCTGCACTGTGAAGATTCTATGATTATAGGGACGATGAGAGTGGGGAAGCCATTTACAAAGGAATGAGAAACTTTGGTTCTGTGGATAGATTAAACAAGTCGGTTCTGTTCTGGCTGGAGAGAAGAAGATGAAGTGGAAAATTGATCAAGATATTTAAAATCATTCACGGGCCGGCGAAACTGTTCATGCTCATAAAAAGAACAAGAACCTCCGCAGTGCTGTGCTCACACTACGGGGCACTCATCAGAGATGGAAATGTTCGCCAATGGCATTGCCTTCTGGGATTCCTGCCACTGGTGCCTTATCTAAAGCTGCCAGCTGTGCAGCAGATTGATTGCAGCCTGCTGCGAATAACCCTTCACTGTACCTGTAGTCGGAGAGAATTTTTTTAAAAAGCCTTTGCGGGCATAAAGGTGGCAAAGGTCAAACTTGTTGTAAAACCTCAGCTGTTGTGCTGATGGCCTTTAGGAAAGGAAATCAGCTGTCTTTACCTGAGCTGGTCTATATGTGATTCCAGACTCACAGCAATGATTCTTAAGTGCCTTCTGGGCAATCAGAGATGGCCTAGCCAGTGAAGCCAACATTCCACGATCATTCTTTTACCGAGTATCACTGGTACATCTCTTGGAATTGGGGTGCCACAGGAGGGGCATTATTGCTGCTGGTACACAAGGCTCCAGGGTCTGAAGGTAACATCGACTCTCCTGCTCCTCATCTTACCTCTGCAAAACCCAAATGTAGGAAGGTTGCAAATGGTTGGAAGTCATTGTTTTGGATTTTGATACCTTTGATGTCTGAGCTGAAACCAACCCATTCATTATTTTAAGATGAGTCAGACAATATGATTTAAATTATATATTTAAAGTTGTAGATTTGAATATTTGAAATATTTCCAAAGTATCTCTGATGAAACATCATTTGATAGAGTGTTGATTTCAACAGCATCATCACCACTGAATACCCTTATCATGAATATTCAACACAGATCAAAGATTAGCCTGGCCTCCCATTCTCATTGTATTTCCATGGGAATCATTTTAGCTTTCCAGCTTTATGTGGTACTCATTTCTACAATAATTGCACCAACTTGCAACTTGCTCTGAAAAAGTAAGTATCAAGTTTTAGAAATTCAAAATAAGCAATGAGGTAAAAGATATTACTTGTTGCACCATTGGCTTAGACTTTGAATTTGGAGAAAGCCTCATTTATTTACTAATGATGAAGACCTTCTCTTGTGAATGTCACTTAAGAATTGTTTCCTTCAGTAAAGAAACAGAATGAATAATCTACTATCCTACATTGTGCCACCGATGAATAGAATGCAAAATTATGCAGTCACATAATGCTAAATAATAAATAATTTGATAACACTTATGCTTATCCTCCATTACTTGTTGCTTTTCCATGCAGTAATTTCTCACATTAGTATACAAGTATATTAAGTATTACTGCTGCAATTATTGAGAGTCACTAACTCGAAATGACAATGTGAACCTTTTTCACATTTTCACTCTGCTTTATCGATCCATTAAACAAGGGGTTGGTAGATTGCAAACCTCCTTCCAAAATGTCAAATTTCTTAACTCTATCATAAATAAGAGTCCCTCTTTTACAGCACTGCCAGTCATCATGATGACTTTAGACTAAGATGAACTCATTAGTGTAAAAGTTTGGACAACTTTGTGCTGTGCACTTATAGATGAAAACGCATTGTTGCAATATGTAATAATGAGTAACTTTAACACCAATTGAAAAAAGGAAAATGTCACCCAATAGTCTGCATCTAGCAGATCACAAAAGGGAAACGAAAACAAAACTCCTAGTTTCTAAATCTGTCATAAACTCCACATTAAAAAAAAACACAGAAAATGCTGACTATTCAAATTGAGCAGCATTTTAATATCATGACCATCCTGAATTGTCAATTGGCAAAAATGGAAAACAGAGTATTGCACTCCTTTTGAGTTACAATGGGACCGTTTCACCTTAATTATTGTTAGTAAATGAGAAGTTTAAACAATCTCTGACATGAGTAGTGGTTGAGTTTTGCAGGCAGCAGTGAAGGAGCTTACTGCTAGCCAGCCTTTCAAGAGCCTACAGATTTTTCACCCTCTGTTGAGTGGCAATTTACAGTAATTGGAGAAGCTTTTCTGCACGGCACTCTCTTCAGGGAACCATGGTGTGAGTGAGTCAACCATTGATTGATTGAGTTTCACTGTGGTAGACAGCTTGGAATTAGTGTCACACAAGATGTCAAAACTTTAAAAAATCACAAATCTGAAGCTGATCTGCATCCAAACTTTTCATTTTTAGGGTTGATGGAGACAGACACAAGGGTGGATAATCAAACTGCTTTCAGAAAGCTTCCAGGAGACATTTTAAACATGTTACACAATTGAATGCATTTACAAGACCTAGGTGTCCTTGCACACCAGTTGTTGAAGGTAAGCATACAGGTGCAGCAGGCAGTCAGGAAGGCGAATAGTATGTAGGCCTTATAGCCATGATGTGGAGGTGCTGGTGGTGCTGGTGGTGGACAATGTCAGAAATCACATGACAGCAGGTTATAGTCCAAAAGATTTATTTGAAATCGTAAACTTTCAGAGCATGGCTCCTTTGTCAGGTGAGGTGGAGAGAAGTGCTCGGGTATAGATTAGATTAGATTATTAGACCGTGGGGCGGCACGGTGGCACAGTGGTTAGCACTGCTGCCTCACAGCGCCAGAGACCCGGGTTCAATTCCCACCTCAGACGACTGACTGTGTGGAGTTTGCACATTCTCCCCGTGTCTGCGTGGGTTTCCTCCGGGTGCTCCGGTTTCCTCCCACAGTCCAAAGATGTGCAGGGCAGGTGAATTGGCCATGCTAAATTGTCCGTAGTGTGAGGTAAGGGGTAGATGTAGGGGTATGGGTGGGTTGCGCTTCGGCAGGGCGGTGTGGACTTGTTGGGCCGAAGGGCCTGTTTCCACACTGTAAGTAATCTAATCTAATCTAATATAGAATTTATATGTAGAGAGACAATGGCAAGTTAATTCCAGGTAATTAAAGGTGTCAAAAGACAAGTACAAATAGTATGAGGGGTGTCGACAAGCTGAATCTTTTGCAGATCAAAAATGTCAAATGGTGTGAGTAACTTGTCAACAGCTGAATGGCAAGTGAAAGAATGATCTATGATCTGAACAATAGTTACAAGAAATCAAAATAGGATGGTGCTAGAGACAAACCAAATGGCTGGAATAACATGCTAGGTATAAGAGTCACATGATGATGATGGTCTAACCAAAGTAACAAATAATCCAAAACTGTACAAACTAATTAAGGTAGAGAGATAATGACAAGTTATCAAGATGATGTTGTCAAACAGCACAGGAAGGACGATTTTACAGATACAGAAGTGTGGTGGGGTTACATGTATCGTGACATGAACCCAAGATCACAATTAAAGTTGTCCTTATAGGTACGAAACTTGGCTATCAGTTTCTGCTCGGTGATTCTGTGTTGTTGTGTATCTAGAAAGCTGCCTTGGAGGACACTTACCTGAAGATGAGAAGCTGAATGCCCTTAACCACTGAAGTGTTCCCCGACTGGGAAGGGACACTCCTGCTTGGCGATTGTTGCACGGTGTCCATTCATCCATTGTTGTAGCATCTGCATGGTCTCACCAGTACACCATATCTCAGGACATTCTTTTCTGTAGCGTATGAGGTAGACAATGTTGGTCGAGTCACATGAGTATGTACAGTGGACATGGGCAGATACATCACTGACATTTTCTTCCTCTGGGCTCATGGTAAGGAATCACTGAAATGATTATGTGATAATATCAATGAATTTCATTTCGCTGTTAGATTTACCATGGACAATTCTTCAGAATCAATCTCATTCTTGGACATACACGTCTCTTTTGAGGTTGGACACCTCCCTACCTCACTCTACTACAAGCTGGTGGATAACCTTACGATGGGTTACCTCTCCAACCTTAACTCCAAATGTGTTACAGAAGCCATCCCCTAATGACAAGTCCTGCATATATTCAGGGTCTGCTCAGATGAGGAGGAACACCATGGACACCTACAGACACTGAAAGATGCTCTCATAAGAATGGGATAAGATGCTCAACTCATCGATCATCATTCTGATGTGCTACAGTGAAAAGCTACAATGACATCCTCAGAAGGTAGAAACAGGACATGATTGATAGAGTACCATTCGTCATCCAGTATTTCCCCAATGCAGAGAATCTATACTATGTTCTTCACAGCTTTCAACATGTCATTGATGACAATGAATATCTGGCCAAGACCATCCCCATGCCTCCACTTCTCGCTCTCAAACAGTGGCCTAACTTCAAACAGACCATCGTTTGCAGCAAGCTACCCAGCCTTCAGGAGAACAGTGACCACAACACTGTACAACCCTTCCATGGCAGCCTCTGCAAGACATGTCGGATCATTGACATGGATACTGCCATCACATGTGGGAAGACCATCCACCAAGTACATGGCAGATACTCATGTGATTCAGCCAACATTGTCTATCTCATGCACTGCAGGAAAGTGTACCCCAAGGCATGTAGACCATGTTACTTTGGTTAGACCCTCATGCAATTCCTTTACTTATCATGTTATTCCAGCCATTTGGTTTGTCTCTAGCACCATGATATTTTTGGTTTTTTGTAATTACTAATCGGATCATAGGTCATCCCTTCACTTGCCATTCATCTGTTGACAATTCTGATCACCTGCAAAGACTTGTTATTTAGCCTGTTGACACTCCACTCACACTTCTACTATTTATCTTTTGACACTCTTAATTACCTGGAATTATCTTTCTGCCTACAAATTCTGAGCTTGTGCACTTTCCTCCACTTCACCTGATGAAGGAGTGACGCTCTAAAAACTTGTGATTTCAAATAAATTTGTCAGACTATAACCTGGTGTCCTATGCCCTTAAAGCAGGAGGATTTGAGTACAGAAGCAGGGAGGTCTTGTTGCAGTTGTACAAGGCCTTGTTGAGACCACATGCAGAGTACTGAGTGAAGATTTGGTCTCGTTGTCTGAGAAGAATATTTTAGTTATGGAGGAAGTGCAAAAAAAGATTTACCAGACTGATTCCTGGGCTGGGAGGATTGCCATATTGAGAGAAACAAAAGAAGGGTCACCAGAAATGAATCATTAACTCTGTTTTCTCTCCACAGATGCTGCCAGATCTGCTGAGCTTTTCCAGCAATTTTGATTTTGTTTCTGATTTCCAGCATCCACAGGTTTTTTTGGTTTTTTTGGAGAGCAACTGGATTGGTCAGGATTATATTCACTGAAGTCTAGAAGAATGAGGGGGATCTCATAGAAACCTATAAAATTCTCACAAGACAAGACAGGGTAAATACAGGAAGAATGTTCCTGATGATTTGAAAGTTCAGAAACAGGGGTGGCAGTTTTTGAGAGGAAAGGGTAAGGTCATTTCGGATTGAACTGATGAGATATGTTTTCACTCAGAAGAGTGGAATTCTTTGCCACAGAAAGCAGTTAAGGTCAAAAGAGTGCACATTTTCAAGAAGGAGTGAGGTACAGTTCTTAAGGTTAAAAGCATCAAAAGGTTTCAGGAAAAATCAGGAACAGGATACTGAGTCGAACGATCAGCCTTGGTCATATTGAATGGTGGAGCAGGCTGCAAGGCCTATTCCTTCTTTATATTTCAATGTTATTGATGTTGTTTGACCAACGTGTCTGACCAATCATGCAGTTTGATAAATTGAGGCCATGTGGTGCACTCTGAGCCAGGAGTTCATGGTTCAGTATCAACTCTTGGACATGATGGCCAAAGAAAGTGCATTCATTACACAGGGGAAAGTGAGGACTGCAGATGCTGGAGATCAGAGTCAAAAAATGTGACGTTGGAAATTCACAGTAGGTTAAGCAGCATCTGATGAGCAGGACAGTCGCTGTTTCATCCCTGATGAAGGGCTTATGTCCAAAGCATCGACTCTCCTGTTTCTCAGATGCTGCCTGACCTGCTGTGTATTTCCAGCACCACACTTTTTGACTCATTCATGATGTAGTCAATCAGGCCAAATAATAACCTATAAATCCCTTCAACATACATCAATGGCAGGCAAGGAAAATGAGATAGATTCATGGTCAATTGTGGGATGGGAACAAACTGGAGCCTGTACAATCACTCCAGATTATATTATATAAGCAAAAATGTGTGAGCTATAACAACCTGAGCTCCTTGAGTGAACTGCAATTGACCACAGCCATCATCATAGTATTTATGATAGAAATTCAGGTTTTGCAACACTGAGAAATCCTGACAATTGATGGGAAGCTAGAGAAAATTCAGGGAAAAGGTAATTGTTTCACTCTAGATCTTCCAAGAGCCCCCCTACCATCAAGGACTCCCTCTGTCACACACCAACCAAACCATCCTCCCTCTTCTCAGAGATTGGATCATTTTACGCATCATCCCTGCTGCTCCTCCTCCCACCTGCAACAAAAGGTGACTTATCTTTTGAGATAGGGACCAAACAGGAGGATGAGGTTAAAGCAGTTGATGTGGTATATATGGATGTCAGTAAGGCGTTTGATAAGGTTCCTCAAGGTAGGCTATTGCACAAAATATGGAGGAATGGGATTGAGGGTGATTTAGTGGTTTGGAACAGAAGTTTGCTTGCTGAAAGAAGACAGAAGATGGTGGTTGATAGGAAATATTCATCCTGGAGTTCAGTGATGAGTGGTGTTGCACAAGGAACAGTTTTGGGGCCACTGCTGCTTGTCATTTTTATAAATGACCTAGATGAGAGCGTAGAGGGATAGATTAGTAAATTTATGGATGACACAAAGGTTGGTGGAGATGTGGATAGTGCTGAAGGATGTTCCAGGTTACAGAGGGGCAGAGGTAAGCTGTAGAACTGGGCTGAGAAGTGGCAAATGGAGCTTAATGTGGAAAATTGTGAGGCGGTTCACTTTGGAAGGAACAACAGGGATTAAAGAGTACTGGGCTAATGGTAAGATTCTTGGTAGGTGGATGAGCAGAGAGATCTCAGTGTCCATGAACATAGTCCCTGAAAATTGCCAGCCAGTTTGATAGGGTTGTTTAAAAGGCATATGGTGTGTTAACTTTTATTGGTAGAGGGATTGGGTTTTGGAGCCACAAGGTCATGCTGCAGCTGTACAAAACTCTGCTGTGTACAATTCTGGTCACTGTATTATACAAAGGATATGGAATCTTTGGAAAGCTCATGATTTCAGAGGTGATTTACCATGATGTCACCTGATGCAGAGGGAAGGTCTTATGGGGAAAGGCTGAGAAACTGGAGGCTGTTTTTGTTAGATGAAAGTTGAGAGGTGACTTAACTCAGTCATACAAAATAGTCAAAGAGTTATATAGGGCGGATAGTGAGAGCTTTTTTCATCGGATGGTGATGGCTAGCATGAGGGGACATAGCTTCAAATGGAGAGGTGTTAGATATAGGACAGAGGTCAGAGGCAGTTTCTTTACTTAGACAATAAGAGGGGCATGGAACACCTTGCTTGCAACAGTAGTAGACTCGCCAACTTTAAGTGCATTTAAATGGTCATTGGATGATCATATGGATGAAAATAGAATAGTGAAAGTTAGCTGGGCTTCAGATTGGCTCCATAGGTCAGTGCAACATTGAGGCCAAAGGGCCTATACTGCGCTATAATGTTCTATGTTATACATTCTATGTTCTATCTGCATTTGTCGACTCCTCCAGAATCTTCCACAGTTGGCCAGATGTCATGTGTGTCCATCCATCTGATATCTGGTCTAAACCGATCCAAACAAAGGTTGCCAGCATTTGAGGAAATGTGCGGTGCTGGAAAAGCACAGAAAGTCAGGCAGCATCCGAGGAGCAGGAGAGTGGACATTTCCGACATAAGCCCTTCATCAGGAGTATAGAGGGAAGGGGACTGAGAGGTAAATAGGAGAGGGGTGTGGGGTTGAGGGGAAGCTAGCTGGGAAGGTGATGGTGATAGGTTGGAGCAGAGGGTGGAGCGTTTAGGTGGGAAGGAGAATGGTCAGGTGGGAGAGTTCAAGAGTGCGGTGCCAAATTGGAGTGTTGGAACTGGGATGAGGTGGGAGGAAAGGAGATAAGGAAACTCTGACCTATCACCATCACTCACCACCTGCATCTACCTATTGTCTTCCAAGCTACCATCCCCTCCAGCCACACCCCCCTCCTATTTATCTCTCAGCTCCCTTGCCCCCACCCCAATCTCCCACACTCCTGATGAAGGGCTTATGCCTGAAACGTCAACTCTCCTGCTCCTCAGATGCTGCTTGACCTGCTGTAATTTCCCAGCACCACACTTTTTGACTCTGATCTCCAGCATCTGCAGTCCTCACTTTCTCCTCATTTGGAAGGAATGAGGCTCCAACGATGGTTTCAATTCCAGAGAGGTTTTATTTTTCACAGGATCAAAATTTGTTGAAACATTTAAAAATTCACTCACATCTGAATACGCCAGTCTTACCTTTTTCCAATTACCTCACATGGTATATATTGAATAAGTATCTTAACTTCATGTACAGAGGAACCTCAATTATCTGAATATCAATTATCCGAATTTCGGATTATTCAAAGAAGATCTCCAGGTCCCGATAAAAACATTACATCAACAACGTATTACCAACACTGATCGCATCTTTTGTTTACAGTGAATAAAAGTGAACTCGGCTCACTGAAATGCTGCCGAGAACAGTCCTGGACATCGATGGGAGCCCAGGCACCATCTTCAAATGACTGACCTCCCATCCTCTCTCCCTGTCCCCACACTTTCCCTGGAGTTCTCTACAGCAGTGTACCCTAACCCACCCCCTCTTCCTCTGATAATCTGTCCAACATTGTACAGGGCATTGTGAGAACTTGTCAAAATGTTGTATGTGTGTGTGTGTGCTATTTTGAGACTCCCCCACCCACCCACCACACCCGCCAAGACAGCGGGGTTCTTGCTGTTGGTGTCCAGTCTCCATTCTGTTACTTCATTTTGTTCTGGATTCCCACTGGGGAGAAGAGATAAGAGGCATCTGGCTGCTTCACTCCATCTGCTGGCTAGAAATGTGCAGAGTTGAAAGCATTCAGCAGGGTTGGGGGTGGGTGCTCGTTGTGTTGCTGCCTGGTCTCCTGAATGGGGAGCGGACTCAAGCAAGTGCTCGCTCTATCAATCCCATTGTGTGTGTGTGTGTGTGTGTGTGTTCAGAAACAGACCCTGAGATGGGGGGAGTGGGGGGGTAGGCAGGCAGAGAGAGGAAAAAGGAAACTTCAAAACACTCCAAGTCCCAGAGGAGAGGCATTATTACATCAGTTATCTGAACAATCTTTTATCCGAACGAAATTCTGCCCACACATCTCGATCGGATAATCGAGATTCCCCTGTATACTAATACCAAACTTATCAATGAAGTACAACTGTGGTATATTGTGAAGTTTGACCATTTTATTATATCACCCTTGTTGTATAAGGTGTAAGGCTTTAAAGTGATTCATGTTTAGGTTACACTGGTTCCACCTGTTCACTGTTGTCACACAGTATGTGAATGGGGACAATAAGTTCTATTCTAACTTTTAGAGGGCGCGGAGGTATCTGTATGAACTCCTTAAGCTCATAAGCTTCTAGTCATTAAAATTAACTGGAACCTATCTGCATGTATTGCTGTCATGCAATGGAACTTTTTATCTAAGAACCAATTTCATTTATTATTTTTCTTCTGTTATTGTTAAGTTTCCCCTCTCCATTGACCAGACAACAATGCTGATTCTCTCCAGATAGATGTCATTGATTTCAGAGGTGAGGCACAGAAGGGACATAAACACTTGAGGGTCATTGAGTCATGTTGCACAGAAACAGATCCCTTGGCCCAACTCAGCCATGTCAACTAGGCTTCCTAAACTAAACTAATCTCATTTGCCAGCAGTTATCCCATACCTCTCTGAACCTTTTCTATTCATGTGTCTGTCCAAATACAATATAATACATATTGGCCACATCCCTCTCAACCTTTCCTATCCATGTACCTGTCCAAAAGTCTTTAAAATGTTGCAACTGTGCTCTTCTCTATTACTTCCTCCGGCAGTTCTTCCATGCATGCATGAATCCTCTGTATGAAAATGTTGCCCCTCAAGTCCCTTTTCAATCTTTTCCCCTCTCACCTTAAACCCATGCCCTCCAGTTTTGAACTCTCCTAACCTTGGGAAAAGACCTTGACTTTTCACCTTATCTATGCCCCTCATAATTTTATGAATTGCTATAAGGCCACCCCTCAGCCTCCAACACGCCAGGGAAAACAATCCCAGCATATCTAGCCTCTCCTTACAACTGAAACACTCGATACTGGGTAGCAGCCTCATAAGTCTTTTTTGCACCCTTTCCGGTTTAATAATATCTATCTTATAGCATGATGACTAGAATTGTACGTAGTACTCCAAATGTGGCCTTACCAGTATCTTGCACAGCTGTAACATGATGTCCCAATGTCTGTACTCAACATTCTGACCAATGAAGGCAAGCATGCCAAACATCTTCTTTATCACCCTGTCTACCTGTGACACCTCTTTCAAGGAACTATATACCCACAAAAAAGTTCTAGTGGACATTTCCAGAAGGGAAGTGGTATGGGTAAGTATTGTAGGGAGTGGGGGGTGTTCATTGTTAGAAGAAGGCTGTTACATTGTGAGGAGTAGAGGGTTAGCACTGTCTGAGGTGTGCTGAGCTGTATCTGGGTTGAAGTGGTGTTGGAGTGCTTTGATACCCCAACTCTGTACCTGAGCAAGTCTTTCAACAGCGAGGAAAAGCTTGAAGTAATTCTATGTAAAAAGCAAGGTAGGTATAAGGCAAACAGCCAAATCTGTGTTGTTCTGGCCATTTGATCACACTGTCATGAGGAATCATGCAAGAATCCAGGCAAGGTAAAACATTTTAAAAGGCCTCTGTAAATACTGCACCTTGATGTTCATTAGGTCTTTTTGAGGGTCCTGAGGTAAATCAGAGATTAAATTGAATCGTGCACTACTTTCAATTTCAGAAGATTCAAGCAGTGGAATAAAAAATCAAGGAAGTTATGAGGAACCGTTATGGAATATTGATCAGGCTTTAATTGAAATAATCTGACCAATTTTGGTTTCTTATTCTCAAATGTTACAAAATCATTTCCTGGAATGATTCCAGGGATGAGGGATTTCAATGAGGTGGATGGAAAGGACAATGGAGACAGTTCCTCTCAAAGAGAAGAGAGGGTTGAGAAGACATTTGATAGCCAGTTCGAAGTTATAAGGGCAATTCCCATTAGCAGTAGCATCAAGAGCTAGAGGATATAGATTTAAGCCCAAAAACCAGATCTTGAGAGCATGGTGGAAGGAGAGAATATTGTGGTTATCAAAAGGATATTGGTTAAGCACCTGAAGGGTTGTGTGGAGAAGACAGGAGAGTGAGACTAATTGAGTTGTTGATACACATACCCATGAGGACAGACTGAGCCAAGAGCCTGTGTCTATGCTGTAATAGTTCAATGATGCTTTGAAACTACGAGCTATTTTCAGTTGAATACAGTGAGAGTTTCCATACTTTGGAAGAAAGCCAAAGAACATGAGAAATTACAGACATTATCAAAGGTAAGCAAACTAGGTAGAGTGGGATAATAGTGTGAAGTAGGCATACATTTAAATGAAGTAAAAGACCTAGTGGGAATATAGATAGAGGCAATTAAAAATAGCAAAAACATTGGTCTCAGGCAGGAAAATGGACTGAATTTATGAAACACTTTTGTTTGCATCAGTTCAAAGTATTTTCATCATGTAATTTGGTTAGGTGCAGTTTTGCAGAGCAATTCCAGTTTAGATGCCTCTATTGACAATTAAATACTATTATATGGGGGTTGGTTTAGCTCAGTTGGCTGGACAGTTGGTTTGCAAAGCAGTGTGATGCCAACAGTGTGGGTTCAATTCCCATCATCTGGGCTGAGGTTACCATGAAAGATTCTTCTTCTCAACCTTTCCCCTCACCTGAGGTATGATGGACCTCATGTTGAATCACGAGCAGTCATATCTCTTTAGAGAGCAGCCCTATGGTTGATAAGATTATGGTGACACAGCAATCTTTCAATGATTAGAATATTCATGAGTAGTGTGCATACAAACTGATCAACAATGCATTTGCAATGTGGACAAGGGCTCAGATTTTGCATCTGTGTTAATTAGACTTGCCCTGGCACATTTAATTTTTTTATATTAGTTTCTTCAAAGTGATATGATTGAAGGAGGAGAAAGTGAGGACTGCAGATGCTGGATATCCGAGACAAGACTGTGGTGCTGGAAAAGCACAGCTGGTCAGGCAGCATTCGAGGAGCAGGAGAATTGATGTTTCGAGCATCAGTCCCTCATTCCTGGTGAAGGGCTTATGACCTAAATGTCAATTCTCCTGCTCCTCGGATGCTGCCTGAACTGCTGTGCTTTTCCAGCACCACACTCTCAACTCTGATATGATTGAAGGACTGACAAATTAGGAGCACAAGGTCTGAGAAGAAAGTATAGGAGGTGTCTGAATGCAATGTCAAAACAGTAGTGAGAAATAAAGAGTGTAAAAAAAATACATTAAGAAAACACAATAAGGAAATATTAAAAGAACGTTTAAAAGTTCTAACTACAATCAGTGGCTCGTGGGATGATTTTCTATATTTTGATGGCTAATTTTCAGTGTCTGAGAGGCTCATTGTCAGTTACTAAAGCCTATCACAACCATATAAGAGTGTTTAGATTTAGAATTACAAGGCTAAAATGTCTGAAGAAAGATTAATTGATATTGAATACACACGCAGCAATTTCAAGCTACTCAATGTATTTCAGTAGTGAAAGTTAAAAATTACACAACACCGAGTTGTAGTCCAACAGCTTTATTTGAAAGTACAAGTTAGCTACCCGGTGCAGGATGAGAGCTTTGAAAGCTTGTACTTCCGTTGGACTATAACCTGGTTTTATGTGATTTTTAACTTTGTCCATCCCAGTCCAACACCGGCACCTCCTCCACATCATTTCAGCAGTGAGACAGTCCATGAAGTGACATAGTTGGAGAGGCTAATTGGTGAATGGCACAACTCAAACAACAACATTTGAATATCTAATTAACTGCAATGTTTGAAACAGCATGTTATTATCGGTGTCAAGTGATTTTCTGAAACTTGTGTTACCTAAGCAATGGCTTCAATGTTTTTCTTATTCATTCATGGGATTTGGGCATCGCTGCCTGGGCAAGCACTTATTGCTCATCCCTAGTTGCCCTTGAAAAGATGTTGGTGAACTGCCTTCTTGAACTGGTGTAGTCTATTTGCTGGAGGTAGACCCACAAAGCTGTTAAGTAGAGAGCTCTCGGACTTTGACCCAATAACACTGAAGGAACATAGAACATAGAACATAAGACAATACAGCACAGAACAGGCCCTTCGGCCCTCGATGTTGCGCTGGCCTGTGAACTATTCTCAGCTTATCCCCCTACACTATCCCGTCATCATCCATATGCTTATCCAAGGACTGTTTACATGGCCCTAATGTGGTTGAGTTAACTAATTGGTAGACAGGGTTATTCCATGCTCTTACCACTCTCTGATTAAAGAGCCTCTGACATCTGTCTTAAATCTATCACCCCTCAATTTGCAATTATGCCCCCTCATACAAGCCGCCGTCATCATCTGAGGAAAAAGGCTGTCATTAACCACTCTGTCTCATCCTCTGATCATCTTGTATGTCTCTATTAAATCCCCTCTTAGCCTTCTTCTTTCCAATGAGAACCGATCCAAGTCCCTCAGCCTTTCCTCATAAGACCATCCTTCCAGACCAGCCAACATCCGGGTAAATCTCCTCTGCACCTTTTCCAATGTTTCCACATCCTTCCTGTAATGGGGCGACCAAAACTGTACACAATATTCCAAATGTGGCCGCACTAAGCATTTTGTATAGTTGCAGCATGACATTATGGCTCTGAAACTCAATCCCTCTACCAATAAATTTTAATATATCATATGCCTTCTTAACAGCACTATCAACCCTGGGTGGCAACTTTCAGCAATCTATGTACATGGACACCAAGATGCCTCTGCACATCCACACTACCAAGAATCTTTCCACTGACCCAGTATTCTGCCTTTCTGTTATTCCTCCCAAAGTGATTCACCTCACATTTATCTGCGTTTGCCACCTCTCAGCCCAATTCTGCAGTTTATCCAAGTCCCTGCAACCTGCAACATTCTTCCATATTGTCCACCACTCCACCAACTTTAGTGTCATCTGCAAACTTACTAACGCATTCACCTATGCCTGTGTCTGAATCATTTATCAAAATGACAAACAGCAGTGGTCCCAAAACAGATCCTTGTGGCACATCACTACTAACCGGACTCCAGGCTGAATATTTTCCATCAACCACCGTCACTGCCTTCTTACAGAAAGCCAGTTTCTAATCCAAACTGCTAAATCACCCTTAATCCCATGCCTCCGCATTTTCTCCAACAGCCTACCATGTGGAACCTTATCAAAGGCTTTACTGAAGTCCATGTACACCATGTCAACTGACCTACTCTCATCCACATGCTTGGTCACCTTCTCAAAACACTCAATGAGGTTTGTGAGACACGACCTGCCCTTGACAAAACCACGTTGACTATTTCCAATCAAACTGTTACTTGCTAGGTGATCATAAATCCTATTTCTTATAACCCTTTCCAAAACTTTTTCTATAACAGATGTAAGGCTCACTGGTCTATAATTACCTTGGTAATCTCTACTGCTCTTCTTGGACAAGGGCACATTTGCAATCCTCTAGTCCTCTGGCTTCCTAGAGAATCCTTGGATAAGTCCCATCTGGCCCAGGGACTTATCTACTTTCACACTTTCTAGAATTAATAACACCTCCTCCTTACTAACCTCAATCCTTTCTAGTCTAATAGCCTGTATCTCAGTCTTCCCCTCTACAATATTCTCCTTTTCCTGAGTGAAAATAGATGCAAAATATTTATTTAGCATCTTGCCGATCTCCACAGGGTCCACACACAGCTTCCCACTTCTGTCTTTGACTGGCCCTATTCCTACCCTAGTCATCCTTATATTCCTCACATACCTATTGAAAACTTTAGGATTCTCTTTTATTCTACCTGCTAAACACTGCTCATGTTCCCTCCTTGCTCTTCTTAACTTTCTCTTTAAATCCCTCCTAGCTAATCTGTAACTCTCCATCGTCTCATCTGAACCATCTTATCTCAATGTCACATAACCCTCCCTCTTTCACTTAACAAGAGATACAATTTGTTTAGGTAACCACAGTAACCTTACCTTATCATTTCCTCCATGCCTTACAGGGACACACCTTTCAAGAGCACGCAATATTTGTTCCTTAAACCAGCTCCACATTTCAATTGCCCCCATCGCCTGCATTTTGCTACCCCATTCCATGCCTCCTAAGTCTTACCTAATTGCATTATAATTGCCCATCCCCATCTATAACACTTGCCCTGTGGCATGTACCTATCTCTTTCCATCACTAAACTAAACACAACCGAATTATGGTCTCTCTCTCCAAAGTGCTCACCTACCACTAAATCAAACACGTGGCCTTGCTCATTACCAAGTACCAGATCCAGTGTGGCCTCCCCTCTTGTCAGCCCTTTGACAGACTGTGTCAGGAAACCTTCCTGCACACATTGGACAAAACTGATCCATCCGACGTACTAGAGTTATAGCATTTCCAGTCAATGTTGGGAAAGTTAAAGTCCCCCATAATGACCACCCTGTTCCTTTCACTCCTACCCAGAATCGTTTTGCCTATCCTATCCTCCACATCCCTGGAACTTTGTGGGGGCCCATAAAAAACTCCCCACAGTGTGACCTTTCCGGTTTCTAACCTCAGTCCATGCCATCTCAGTGGACAAGTCCTCGTCAAAAGTTCTTTCAGCCACTGTTATACTGTCCTTGACTAACACAGCCACACCTCCCCCTCTTTTACCACCTTCCCAGATCTTAATGAAAGACCTAAACCCTGGAACCTGGAACATCTATTCCTGACCCTGCTATCCATGTCTCTGAAATGGCCATAACATCAAAGTCCCAGGTACCTATCCATGCTCCAAGCTCACCTACCTTATTTCAGATACTTCTGGCGTTGGAGTAGACACACTTGAAACCGGCTTTCTGTCTGCCAGCACATTCCTGTGACTGTGAAACCCTGTCCATGTCCTCCCTACTCTCATCCTCCTGTGTACTGGAACTGCACCTCAGGTTCCCATCCCTCTGCTGAACAAGTTTAAACCCACGCAAATAGCACTGGCAAATTTCCCACCCAGGATATTAGAACCCCTCTGGTTCAAGTAAAGACCATCCTGTTTGTAGAGGTCCCACCTTCCACAGAATGAGCCCCAATTATCCATACACCTGAAACCCTCCCTCCCGCACCATCCCTGCAGCAATGTTCTCAGCTAATATCTCTCTCTCTTCCTCACCTCGTTGTCATGTGGAGTGGGTAACAAACTAGAGATAACAGCTCTGTTTGTTCTAGCTCTCAGCTTGCACCTTAGCTCCCTGAAATTCTGCCTTACATCCCTATCCCTCTTTCTATCTATGTTGTTGCTACCTATGTGGACCATGATTTGGGGCTGTTCACCTTCTCCCTTCAGGACCCCAAAGACACGATCCGAGACATCACGGAACCTGGCACCTAGGAGGCAAAACACCAACTGTGAGTCTCTTTCATTCCCAACACACCTTCTGTCTGACCCTCTGAGTATTGAGTCTCCAGTGACTAATCCTCTCCTCCTTTCCTTCCTTCCCTTCTGTGCAACAGTGACAGATTCTGTGCCAGAGACTTGCACCCCAGTGCATACCCCTGGTAAGTCATATCCCCCAACAGTATCCAAAACGGTAGACTTGTTTTTCAGGGGAACGACCACAGGGGATCCCTGCACTGAATGATCTTTCCCCCTTCTAACAGTTACTCAGCTTTCTTCATACCTGGGAGTAACTACTTCTCTGTAACTCTTAATTATCACTGACTCTGCCTCCCGAATGATCCGAAGTTCATCAAGCTCCTGCTCCAGTTCCCTAACATAGTGTTGGAGGAGTGAGAGTTGGGTGCACTTCCTGCAGATGTACTGGATGGGACACTAAAGGCATCCCTCACCTCAAACATCATGCAGGAGGAACATTCCTCTCCCTGCACTGCCATCCCTGCTAGTCCCCTTATCAGAAAGTAAAAAATAAGAGAAGCTTACCTGATATGTCCTGGTGTTTAATGTTAGAGGAGGTGGATTGGTAGGAGGCCCTAGAAAGGTAGGGTCTCAGGTTGAGAAAACACTCACCTACATAACTGGAGGGAAATAAAAAGTCCCTCCCTTCCCAGAAACCTCTGCTCTCCGATGCCAGATGTAAAGATTTAAATTAGTGACTCACCTTTCCCGGCAGGCCCCTGATTCAAGCTCCCGCTCTTCCTGCTGGTGGAAACAGAAATAGAGGGATCTCACACTTGAGGTAACGTTTTAAAGATTTAAATTAGTGACTCACCTTTCCCAACAGGCCCCTGGTCCAAGCTCCTTCTCTTCCTACTGCTGAAAACAGAAAAAAAATTGATATATTTCCAGGTCAGGATTGTGAGTGACTTGGAGGGGAACTTACAGGTATTGTGTTTTTCAATATCGACTTCTAGATGATAGTCGCTATGGGTTTGGAATGGGTCTAAGGACCCATTGTGAATTTCTGCAGTGCATTTTGTAGACTGTACGTACTCCTGCTTCAGAGCATCACTGGTGGAGGGAATGAATGTTTGTCAGTGTGGTGCCAATCAAGCACGCTGCTTTGTCTTGGACAGTATCAAGCTTCATCCAGGTTGCACTTATCCAGGTAAGTTGTGACTGTTCCATCACATTTCTGACTTGTATCTTGTTGATGGTGGACAAGTCAGGAGTTGAGTTACTCACCGCAAGATTCCTCGTCTCTGACTTGCTTGTGTAACCACAGTACTTATATTATTAGTTGAGCTCTGCTTCTGGTCAATGGTAACTCCCAGGATGTGGATGGTGGGGAATTCAGTAACGGCGATGCCATTGAATGTCAAGGGGAATTGGTTAGATTCTCTCTTGTTGGAGGCTGATACTTGTGTGACAAATGTTACTTGCCACTCACAAGCCTGGATATTTCTCATGTCATTATTAGTTTGTCATCTTTAATTTTTTTTTGTTATTATTACAGTAGTCCTTTTGACCCAGTATTAAATGTCCTTCTTCAAAAATGTGTTTTTTAAACTGAAACTTTTAATGTACTAATCAAACAGTGAAATAGTCAGGTCAAAATTGCTTGGAGCCTGTGTTTTAGATGCAACGTGGATGGAGATGGATTGATTTAGAATTGTGATACCTGTGTAAATTGGTGCAAGTGTCAGTCACTCCTTTGAATTAGTGAGGTTCTATTCTTTATCATTAGAGCTGAGCACAAGCCTTAGTCTTCTTCTACAAATAAATTGAAATAAGGAGTGTTGAAAAGCCCTAATGATAGAGTTGCCATCGATGAGCGTTGCTATGTTTAGACCTAAGCCAGACAGGGTTCTTCAGCAGCTGCCAACTCCATTTAATTTCAGATCATTTCTATTTATTTGTTTTAAAAGTGCATTCTGTGGACTCAGGAGCAGAAATATTTTTCTCTGATTCTACAGACTAATGATTGTGAGTCACCTTCCACTGAAAAATTCACTCTCCACTCCCAGGACTTATCCAAGGACCACGAATGAAGCAAGAGGCTTGACACTGATATCCCTACTATGGTTGTTGACATCTTGTGCCAAGTATGATGATGAGGCCTGAACACCAATTTCCATCACTGACTGCCTTTGTTAGTCTGTGGACTGATCATACAGAAACAAGACTTGGCTACTAAACATGTTTAGGCTAAATCCTGTTTACTTTGTTCACTTTCTTGCATTCTTTTCATTTTTTTAAATCTGTGGCTAATACTTGGTTTTGACATCTCATTTCAATAGATTTACATTTTGTAACTGGTGGTCAATTCTTTCGACAGCCCGAGGCAAATTATAATTAAACGAGAAAGTACATGGAGAGAAAAAAAAGTATTTGCCGTATGAAGTACTTGCAGATTCAATTAATTTCAAAACCACTTGCCAGCAAATTGAACATTTTGCATTTCAACATAATTTTCTGAGATGCACAGAAACTTATCACCCTGTATCTGCAAACTCACCAGGGATGCACTTAGCTTAGTGGGCTCTTCCAGCTAACATTTCAATAAGAAGCAGTTTTTCTAATGTGTATTATTGACTAGAAGACATGCAGATCACAGCCTGGAAACAGATCATTTGGTCCAATTCACACACCAGATATCCAAATTTGACCTTGTCCCATTCACCAACATTTGACCCACATCCCTTTAAACCCTTCCTATTCATGTGTCCATCCAAATATCTTTTAAATGTTGTCATTGTACCCACCTCTACCACCTCCTCTGGAAGCTCATTCCATACATATACCACCCTTTCTGTGAAAGATTTACCTTTCAGGCCCTTTTTAATCTTTCCCCCCTCACCTTACACATATGCCGTGTGGTTTTGGATTCCTTCCACTCTCGGAAAAAGACCTTGGCTGTTCACTGTCTCCATGCCCCTTATGATTTTATAAACCTCAATAAGGTCTCCCTCAGCCTCCAACGCTCCAGGAAAAAAAGCCTCAGCCTCTCCTTATATCTCAAACCTTCCAGTCGCTACTTTCAAATAAGGTGTTAGCTGCCACATCCAAGTTATAATGATATATGACACATGTCAAGATAAGTGAGACTAGAATCCAGATGACCTGACCCTGAGTTAGTGACATGATCACTGTGCCATAAGGTTTTACAGGTTTGCTGATTCTTACACAATCATGGAAGTTTATAAAAGTCATGTTTGTAAATGAGCTGTCAGTTTCATGATGCTGGTGTGCAGGTGTTGGACTGTGATGGACAAAGTCAGAGGTCACACAACACCAGGTTATAGTCCAACAGGTTTCAAATAAACTTGTTGGACTATAACCTATTGCCGTGTGACTTTTGAGTAATTTCATGATACTCTTTGTTTTTATTTAATGCAAGATATTTAACCACTCCTGCTGTTCTAATATCTCTAGAGACCCAAAAATCAAGACAACTACATTTTCCAAATGGCAACCAAACATGATTTCAGTTTTTGTAACTTTAACAGAAAACAGAATCAATGACCCAAATGGAAATTAATTAATTGTCAAATCACAGTAGATATGAACAATAAACTGCAAATGAGGGAGGGAATACAACAAAGACTAGCTTTTCTTGTTCATTTAAGGAATGCTGTTGGTTGGGCCAGTATTTATTGCCCATCCTTAATTGCCTGGAGAAGATGATGATGAATTGTCTTCTTGAATCCCTGCAGTCTTTGGAGACAGTGAATTACTTCACACAAATCTTATTTCTTGTAGGGATCAAAATACCTGTGTGATTAAATCTAATATTGACTAAAAATATAGATCCTATTATAATCTTGGAATTGATATACTGCGTTTGATTAGAATTTGATTCCTGTACTGAGGTAGAGCATAGAAGCTTTAGCATTTGAACATAACGAATTAATTGCAGTGATTTCCCAACTCGGGTCCCAAGTTCAGTTGAAAAACAGAAAATCTGGACCTATTGTTCTGCTGATTAGAAAAGATAAAACTAGCTTGGTGCAAATATTTGATGCAAGAGGACAAAGAATTGATAATAAATTATTCATTACCCATAATATGTGGAAAATAATCTAGCTGTCCTTGCAGAGTTCCACAAAAGATTGAAATAAACACAAGCACAGTTATGTGCATTAATTATTCTTGTTAATATGCAATATATCTTTAATGCATGCAATTATGTCTCTGCACTACTATGCTAGCACCTTCACGACAATATGTTCTCAAAGCCAGACAATTTGCTCAGCTACTTATGCATTTATTAAAAACAGTTTTGATAAATATATTAGGAGTAGATCATTTCTGACAGTGTTCACAGTGGACTCGATGTTACAATGTTGCAGGAGGATTGTAGTGGATGGATAGATGGAGTTTAAGCAAGTGTATAGATGGGCGAAGGTTGAGCATACTGGAAGGGAAGTGAGTGCGTGAAGTATAATGGGGTGGAGCATGTTTAAGAAGTCAGGGTGTTGGACCATGCCACCACTCCCAGCACATCTGACAGTTAATATAGAGGTCAATCTCTCTTGACAACTCCATTCAGAATTTGATTCATACAAGTGCTTTGATTGACTGATTGACCTTATGCTATTATAAAATTGCGATTTTGTTTTTGACCTAACATTAACACTTTTTATTATCGTTTGGCAATTGAATCTCATCTTTTGAACAAGAAATATACTGTGCAGCTTTTTGTAAGTCCATGATTCTCACTTTGTTATATTTTGGATTGCTCATTCTGGAGTTTTTCTGCTGTTGGCATTGATTTGAATTGTGTGGTAAGAACCTGTTTCTCTTTATCAGTTCTCTTTATTTCTTGGTGTCAAAGTTAATGGCTGAAAACAACTATTAAACAATACAGCTACAACACTGAAGTCATGAAAACCAGATGAGAATCAGTTTCTATAATTCACGTGGTCATATAGTTCTCACAGGTTATATGTCCTGACATTACTTTAATGATTTACTTCTTATAATTGTCTGTTCTCTAATGAATCCTCAATATATCACATGGTTAAATCTTCTCATTGTCCTGTTTTTCACCCATTCTCTGCTAAAAGGTTTGATTTATAGCAAGTAATGACACTACATTTGGCTGTCCAGGAATCTCAAGAGGCCAATGTCAAATTGTCTACTCATCCATTTGCATAACGATCATGTACTTCTTGAGGCAAAAAAATAGATCCTGACCTCCAACCATAATATATGCTGCTGGAGTCCCGCAGATCGATTAATTCTTTGCCTTCAAGTTTTCCCCTTCTGTTATTCATGCTTCTGCCAAGCTATAAAATTTATTTTGTGCTTAGCTGACACTCGATAAAATCATCCTTTGTCATCTATTTATCAAATATTAACATTTTTTTGTCAAATGCAATTACTTTTCATGAGGCAATGGAAGGTAGGGAGTGGTAATTGGGTTAATGCCTGACTTTGGTCTCTATATATTCCATTGGTGTTCCAAAATAGTATCTCAAACTTGCCTTCCCTTGAAATGCTGTGGTTCCTTTCCTGTTCCCTAATTGATCACAGTCCTCCCTCTCAATGCCCCTTCCCTATTTCTATGCTAATAGAAGACTTTGGATTCTCCTTGACTACCAGTCTATACTCTGACTTCTTGCCTGTCTTATTTCCTTTTCTCACTTGCCCTCTGAGCTTTCCATATTTAGCCTGATTCTCGCTCATAGCCACTTGATAGTTGTCATCCACACAGTTTTTTTGCTTTACTTTATTTTTCATTCATCATCCAGGAAGCTCTTGCACAGTTCGGTTACTGTCCTTCCACTGATGCCTAATTCAGAAACAGGTCCAGCGATGCTTCCTTTTCCATTGACTGGAAACGTAGGATGTGGATTTTTTTTTGCCTGAACGTACTTCTGAAACTCATTTTCCTCTCTGCCCTGAAAGCTGTTACTGGAGATTCTTGTGGTGTAGTGGTAGTATCCCTACCTCTGGATCAGGAGGTCCAAGCTTAAGTCCGATCTCCTTCAAAGGTGTGATTTTATAAACTCGTATAAAATAAGCGCTCAGTCTCCGACACTTAAGGGAAAAATGTCCCAGTCTGTCCAACCTTTTCTTATAACTCAAACCCTCTAGTCCTTTTAAATTTTTTCGATACCCTTTCTCATTTAACAGGTTGTTGAGGAAAATATCTTAAAACTGATATTACCCTCGTCTATGTTGGGTAAATTAAACACCCCCATTATCACTACTGTTTGCTTCCTGCACCTCCCTGTAATTTATCTGCACAGTTGTTTGATGAGATTGCTTACAGTGTGGAAACAAGCCCTTTGGCTCAACAAGTCCCGACCGACCCTCCGAAGAGCAACCCATTCCGCTACATTTACCCCTTCACCTAACACTACGGGCAATTTAGCATGGCCAATTCACCTAACCTGCACATTTTTGGACTGTGGGAGGAAACCAGAGCACCTGGAGGAAACCCACGCAGACACGGGGAGAATGTGCAAACTCCACACAAATAGTTGCCTGAGGCTGAACCTCCCAGATGTCCACCTATTTCAAGGATTGCAATTTTCCCTCCCAAGTGATAAACAATGCCTTCCATTGCATCACTGCCACTTCCTGCACCTCTGTTCTCGAACACCACTCCCCCAACCGCAACAAGGATAGAACCATGGTCCTCACATTCCACTCCACAAATATCCAGATACAGCACCTTATCCTCTATCATTTTTGCCACTTACAGTCAGGCCCCACTATCAAAATTATATTTCCCTCCCCATATCTTGTTCCGTGAGACCATTCCCTCCGCAACTCCCTCATTAGGTCCACACTCCCCACTAACCTCACCGTCTACACCCGGCACCTTGCCTTGCTGCCACATGAGGTGTAAAACCCATGCCCACACCTCCCCTCTCACCTCCATCCATGGCTATAAAGGATCATTTGAAATCCCAGCAGAAATTTTCCTGCATATCCATCCACTTCATTTACTGCATCCATTACCCTTGATATGGTCTCCTGTACATTGGGGAGACCGAGTTCCAAATTGCAGAGCATTTCAGGAAATATCTCTGTGACACATGTACCAAACAACCGCTCTGTGGCCAAAAACTTCAATACCCCCTCACACTCCCCCAGGAACATGCAAGTCCTTGGCCTCCTCCACCGCCAAATCAAAGCCACCAGTCAACTAGAGGAAGAACGCTTCATCTTCCACCTCAGGACCCTACAACCACTTGGCATCAACATTGACTTCACCAGTTTCCAAATGTCCCCTCCACCCACCTCATCCCAGATCCAACCCTCCAACTTGGCATCGCCTTCTTGACCTGCTGTCCCTGTCCATCTTCCTTCCCACCTATCCACTCCACCCTCCACACCGACCTATCACAATCATCCCACACCTGCATCCACCTATCGCCATTCCATCTACCTTCCTCCCTACCGCACCCCCAGCCACCTACTTATCTCTCAGCCTGTCTCCACATTCCTGATGAATGACTTATGCCCGAAACATCAACTCTGCTGCTCCTCGGATGCTGCCTGACCTGCTGTGCTTTTTTCAGCACCACACTTTTCAAGTGAGGTGATAGGATGAGGGGATAGGGTGAGGAGGAGGGGCATTTGAGAGATGCAACTACACAGTCAGGTCAGTAACAAGGTCTGGAATTCAAAAATAGAATAGAATACAAGAGCAATCTAGTTCCAACCTATTTTTCGTTCCTGTGACAGGAAATTTGCTCCATTTCACCTCAGCTTTAGCTTGAAGGTTTAGGCCTAGAGAGATTCTGCAGGGCAGATAGACATGATTTGTCCCATTAGAACAATGTCAATCCTTTAAAAGAGCTATCAGCTTGGTTCCATTCCAATGCTATCTCCCAAAACTCTTTTACATACTTTTTCAAATGAATTTCTCTTTTGAAAATGTTTATGGATTCTGTTCCAACCAATGTTTTCCAATAAGTCATATTATCTCTGTCTCTGGCTAGCAATGAACTAGAGCAGCTATTCCCAGATATTAGGAATTCTTCCATGAGTAACATGCCTCCTAACTACTCAAAGCTTGTTCACCACATACAAGCACAGTCAGGAGAGTGATAAAACACTCTCCAGTTTCCTGGATGGGTGCATTTCCAAGAACACTTAAGTAGCTTAACACCATCCAGGACAAAGCAACTCTCTCCAACACCAATGCACAGTGACAGCAAGGTGTGCAACCTACAAGATGCACTGCAGAAACTCAACAAGGCTCCTTCAACAGCATCTTTCAAATCCATGAACTTTACCAACTGGAAAGATAAAGGCAGGAACACCACAATCTGCTAGATCCCCTCCAATTCACATGCCTTTCTGAGTTGGAATTAATTTATCATTCCTTCACTGTCTCTCAGTCAAACTCCTGAAATGTCTTTCTAACCAGCATTATGGGTGTGTCTCCATCACATTAAGTGCAACAGCTCACCAGCACTTTCACAAGGCCAGCTAGGAAGGGGCAGCAAATGTTGGCTGAGCCGGTGATATCCCCATCTTTATAATGAATATTCCCTCATATTGGAGATTTATAAAGGCCTAAGTAAAATGGAAGATCTGAATTTAAATGTCTGCAGCACTTGAGGGTTCATTGTCTATGAACAATGTGCTTATAACCCTTTCTTTAACTGCTGCTAGTATATATCAGAAGATCTTAGGCACATTGCTGTGCATTGAGTTAATCTAAAATCTGTTGTGGAAGACATTTGCGAAATAGTGTGGTTTTATCTTGTCAAATGTCTACACAAAGTTAAAAATCACACAATACCAGGTTATCGTCCAACAGGTTTATTTGGAAGCACCAGCTTTCGGAGCGCTGCTCCTTCATCAGTTGGTTGTGGAGTATAACATCGTAGGACACAGAATTTATAGCAAAAGTTTACTGTGTGATGTAAGTGAAATTATATATTGAAAAAGACCTAGATTGTTTATTAAGTCTCTCATCTTTTAGAATGGGCATATTGGTTTCAGTTCTTTCATATGTATATCCTAGAACTTTCTTAAAGTTACATTCTCAAGGGAACTTTAACAATAGGTGCCATGTTGGTCCAGATAATGCATGTGTGTGAATGTGAGTGTGAAGGGGTATACATCTGTGAGAGGGTGCATGTGTGCATGTGAGTGTGGGAGTGTACGTGTGAACGTTTATGAGAGAGTGCTTGTGTATGAGAGAGGGTCTGCGAGAGCGTATGATTCTGTAGGAGTGTTTGTGAGAGTGTGTGTGTGTGTAGTGTAGTGGGGCCACCTGTAGTGTGACATGAACCCAAGGTCCTGGTTGAGGCCATCCCCATGGCTACCGAACATGGCTATCAGCCTCTGCTCTGGATTAGAGTGGTGCTGGAAAAGCACAGCAGGTCAGGCAGCATCCAAGGAGCAGGAAAATCGACGTTTTGGGCAAAAGCCCTTCATCAGGATGCTCCTTGGATGCTTCCTGACCAGCTGTGCTTTTCCAGCACCACTCTAATCCAGACTCGCGTTTCCAGCATCTGCAGTTCTCATTTTTACCCATCAGCTTCTGCTCGGCCACTTTGCATTGTTGCCTGTCCCAAAGTCTGCCTTGGAGGATGGTCACCCAAAGATCTGTGGTCGAATGGACCGCTGAAGGGTTCACCAACTGGGAGGGGACACTCCTGTCTATTGATTGTTGTGCAGTGTCCATTCATCCATTGCCGTAGCCTCTGCTCGATCTCACCAATGTATCGTGCCTCAGGGCATCCTTGCCTGCAGCATATGAGATAGACAACGTTGGCTGAGTCTCATGAGTACCTGCCACGTACATGGTGGGAGGTGTCCCTACAGCCCGCAACACACTATCAGTGAGGATGAGCACCCCACCATGCCTCCACTTTTCACCTCTAAACAACCACCAAACCTCAAATAGATCATTGCTTTCAACAAACTTTCAGAACAATGCCACACAACCTTGTCACGGTAGACACTGCAAGAAATGTCAGAGTGTTGACACGGATACCACCATTACATGTGTAGCATCTGTAGTGTAGCATCCAGACTGGTTCCCACTCCTACAGCCAAGGCCAAAACAGTGATTCATAAAGTTTGAGCATTTTTCCTCTGCTTTGATATTTTCTTCCTTTATTCATAGACCAAAGCAATGCTGATTCTTTTTTAAGCGTCTTCTCATAAAGCCCCCATTCAACCCCTGATCTGTACTTGTTCATTATAATTATAAAGATTGAACAATTTACCTTGAGGGAGGAAGTCAAGAATATTAGGCAGAAACATTGCTTCTGACTCTAAACTCATGAGACTGGAATAGAAATGTATACTATAATGAAAGTCAATTGGCCTCATCACATGAACACAGTGGCTTCAAGAACAGTTTAAAGGCTAGAAGTATTGCAGCAAGAAACTCATCTCCTGACCTCCCATAGCCTGTCCGCCATCTACAAGGCACAAGTCAGGAGTATGATGAAATATCCCCCAGTTGCCTGGATGAGTGCAGCTCCAAGAGCACTCAAGAAGCTTGACACCATCCAGGACAAAGCGACCTGCTTGATTGGCACTGCATCCACAAGCATCCACTTCCTCCGCCACCAATGCTCAGCAGCAACAGTGTGTACTGTCTACAAGACAAACTGCAGACATTCATGAAAGATCCCTAGACAGCACCTCCCAAACCCATGAACACTCGCATCTAGAAGAACAAGGGCAGCAGATATAGGGGAACATCACCACCTTCAAGTTCCCCTTCAAGCCTCTCACCATCCTGACTTAGAAATATATCACTGTTCCTTTGCTGTCATTGGGTCAAAATCCTGGCATTCCCTCCCTAAGGGCATTGTGGGTCAACCCACAGCAGGTAGACTGCAGTAGTTCAAGAAGGCAGCTTCCACTACCTCTTCAAGGACAACTAGGAACAGGCAATAAATGCTGGCCAGCCAGCAATGCCCAACAATGATTTTTTTTTAAAAATAGCAACAGTTAAGGAAGGCAAAGGTAAAGTCAAGCCATTGTGCTGTTTGCATTCAAATAACCTGCCAAGAATTACTTCCTGGATTCACATTTGAATATTATCAATTTTCACAATACGCTTCATAGAGGCTGGCCTCTGTACCTTTTGGCAGTAGAGATTTTTTATAAGTGCTTATTGAAGCTATGATGAGAGACTAAAACAGCTTGCAAAGAATTAATGATGTCTGGAAACTGCTGGAAATCTTTGGAGTAGCTAAATGATGGCAACGATGCCTAGAGATATATAGGCGTGTGCAAGGAAAAAAGGAAATCGTGGCAGTTGTTGCATAAAACAGGAGCCCATGCAAGTTATACCTATATAGTCTTTCAGTGGGTGGTCTGAAAACTCCAGTCCACTGTAAAACAAGGCTTAATAACCATTGTAAAGGTGTTGTATTTGCAGCCAGCAAGTGAATGTACAGTTAGGAGTCTCTTAAATCTTAATCAAACTTTCCTCTGAAGAAGGAAGTATTAAAATCTTATCATGCTGTTAAATTCACTTTGTATGTCCTGGTCAGTCTTCTGGCCTATTTGCTGGACTTGAGGTGAATGCCCTTCCTTTCAGCCAGAGTTCCTTCCCAGAAGCTGTTTGTGGGGGTGATTTTGCACTGCCATTGGTTAATGAGGTGGTAGAATTCTGAGAACAGTGGACTGACTTGCTTCGTCCACCAGTGTTGCCATCTTTATTCTGTTGCCTTGCCAAGACAGCCTATTTAAGTCAAAGTTAAAAATCACACAACACCAGGTTATAGTCCGACAGGTTTAATTGGAAGCACACTAGCTTTCGGAGCGACGCTCCTTCATCAGGTGATAGTCATCTCCAAGTCATATTTAAGTCAGGTGCTTTTAATATGCAAATGCAATTCCTATAACAGAGGTAAAATTTGAATTATCATTTTGAGACAGTACTGAGTGACGAGTGTATGTTTCTCATTCTGCACAACTTCCGTAGCCAATTCTGCCAAAATAGAAGATATGCTTTTGATTCATTTTGCTGAGGCTGGGAAGGGACAGCAGTGCTACTCTGAGCTCTTTGACAAAACGATTGGGCCTGTCGGTGGTTTTAACAGTAACCTCAGCACTATCTTCTTTCAAATGCCCCGAGGGAGCTTGTTTCCCATATGAAGTCCATCAATCATTTGCAGAAGAAGCTTGACCAACAAAGTGATATAGGCCTGAAGATGATGGAGGGTGGGATCTATTGAACAGTGAATGACCACACATCATCAACCAAATGCAGTACATATTTATATGTGTCTTCTTTGCTTTCCTATCACTATATATACTGCAATTGGAGGGCAGTCCTGCCAACTTCTTCCTTATTCTGGGATTTTCTAGGAAGGTTATAAACTGGACCAAATATCCCATCTCTTCAGATAAACACTCAATGGATATTTCATGTTGAGCACAGTGAATGAACACCTTTGCCATTTCAAGTTTGCCAGACCATTTCACATGAAGTAGCAAATTGCTTATTCTCTCCAGTTATCATGGAAATCTCTAGAAGCGCTGGCTCATTAACACCTCAAACTGAATGTCTCTTTCAAAAGCTTCAGTCAGAGAATCTTTAAACCTATGAAACTTTCACATCTAGTTTGAATAAGGGTGATTGAATCCCAATCGCTCCATGTTTCTCCTGTTCCACTACAGTTTAAGGGAACAACTCTGTGATGTTTCTCAGTCAAGTTTTGAAAGGCTGAAATGGTCCTTTTCCCAAATGAGCTTAATGGACAAACTGCCCGGCTTCTCAGAGCCTCGAGGAGAAAGTGAGGACTGCAGATGCTGGAGATCAGAGCAGAAGAGTGGGTGCTGGAAAAGCACAGCCTGTCAGGCAGAATCCGAGGAGCAGGAAAATTGGTGTTTCATCAGAAAGGGCTTATGCCTGAAACGTTGATTGTCCTGCTCCTCAGATGCTGCCTGACTTGATGTGCTTTTCCAGCACTACACTCTTCGACTCTGATCTTTAGCATCTGCAGTCCTCACTTTCTCCTCGTTGATTATAACCTTACTGCAAGATCTCAGAGCCTCCAGTCTGACTGGTCTGTACAAAAGCCTGACTGTCAACTCCTTTTGGTTGTCCTTTCAATGGCTGCCTACCTAACAATTTTGCAGTAAAACAACACATTTGCGATCACTGATCAAGTTGTACCTCATTTTCATGCTGCATTCCCTATAACCCGGCCTACAGATACCAGGGTAACATGAAGGGATGATGGTGTAGGATTACTGTCTCCGCTTTGTTCTCAGAAGCTGAACATTCCTTGCGTGCAAAGCTGAGGAAAATTTGCTTGACTGTTTTATTAAGGAACCTCCTCTTAAAACATTAATTATTTATTCCCCATGGATTGATGCAAATTTATTTAATCTATCTGAACTGATCCATCGCATTCTGCGGCATTTTATAGTAATTCCTGACAATTCACGAGCAACACTTTACCCAGAAGAATATCTAATTAGCTAGTTTGAGCCTGCCTTGCTGTTATGAAAATTCACATGGTAAAGAAAAGTCTGTTAGGACTGCCGGCAGGTCCCTCTTGGAATATTATTTGAATCAACTTGAACTTGAATGGGTACAAGTGTTTGATTATGGACACTGAGAGAAAACAGGTGAAATATGAATCCGTTGTGTATTGCATTTGTTGAGGAACCGTCACTCCAGAGGTGTTGCCTGATTTCAAGAAAGGTCTTTAAAACCGTGACACTAGTCCATGTGCAAAAATACACTGATTCACCATGGCCTCTTCAACCTCACCTTTCATTTCTTGGCAATGCCGCCTCCACTGGTATCTTTCTGACTGATCTTTGGTAGGAAGAGTATCAAGAAATGAGACAAGTTTGAAGTTGTAGAAAATCTATGATGTCTTGATAAAGCAATACCATCATAGATGCATTTCATGGATAAATCAATTCAAGTACAAACTTGTGTTTATTACAATTTGCTAGCATTTAAATGTCCTCAACCATGTCTTGCTGGATTCTGTCATCGCTGAGTGCAATAGGTCAGATGCCAAAACTCTTTGTCTCCTGACACATAAATGCCAAGGCAGTCACCCACCCATTGGCCCTCGAGCTCTCATGGGCTTCCTGGATCTTCTTTGCCGCAAAGACAATGGAAGGAAGATGAATTGCCATCTCAGGAGAAATCAAGGGTGAAGACACCATTCATTGCACAGATTGGCAATGCACCTTCCTTTGTAACTACGCATCACTAACATTCCCTACCATTACATCAATCAGATGCACCCTACAAGCCAGAAAATAGTACAGGATGTCCCCAGGTTACAAAATAGTTTTTTTCCACTGTTCTTAAGCCGAATTTGTGTGTAAGTCGGAACAGATACGGGCAAATTAGTCCGCCCTTCATTAGGCCAAAACATTGTAGGTAAAAAGTTTTAAAAATTAGAAGCTGGAGGTCAGTCGTAAGTAAGGGACATTCGTAAGTTCATAACCGAGGGAATCCGGTACTGAATTTGTGCAAAAGTTATTCAACACATATTAACTTCTTTGACACCATTTTCTCCGACGTGTTGTTTTTCTGTCTATTGTCTCATACAAGTATGAGTGAGAATGGGCATGCTGGGCTAGAGACTGTTGTCATAGGGAATTGCATGGCATTTGCCCAAAGTCAATCTCTTGCTGACTCATTCATCTAAACTTTGCTTGTGCCCAACTTCTGGAAGTTAGAGCACCTGACTACAAGCTATGGGAAGATCTAAGACCTTTGCAAGCAAATCTCTCTTCATGAGTTTGAAAGATTAAGAAAGTAAAAAACAGGCAGGGAATGAAATTAATTAAAGTCAAATTAAGAACATAAAGAGCAAAACAAGTCAGATGCAATGCTCAAAAAAGAGACTAAAGATGAAATAGAATTGAAAAGTAAGGAAAATAATTAACGTTTCATTTTCAAAAAAATCTCCAAGAATTGCCTACATTTAGGAATGAGAATTTAAAGTTAATTTTTGTTTCTAGGCTGGGAATATTGACTAATATTACACTAACAGTTATCATATTGTAAAAATTTTAATTACAGGCTTAATCACAGCCCTAACTTTTTGTTGTGAATTTTATCAGCATTTAATGTGTAAATGTTAAAATATAAATACAAATAGCAGAAAGGCTAAAAATAAGATGTGTTTTGTGCTGAAACATAGAATTATGGAAACATAGAAACATAGAAGATAAGAGCAGGAGGAGGCCATTTGGTCCTTCAAGCCTGCTCCACCATTCATCATGATCATGGTTAATCGTCCAACTCAATAACCAAATCCTGCTTTCTCCACATAACCTTTGGTCTCCATTTGCCTTAAGCCGCCTCTTGAATACACTCAATGTTTTGGCATCAACAACTTCCTGTGGTAATAACTTCCACAGACTCACCATTCTTTGGGTGAAGAAATGCCTCCTCATCTTCATCCTAAATGCTCCACCTCAAATGGAAGAGAAATGTAAATTGATTTGCATGTTATAGAGATTTGTTAGTCATAGTGTATCTCTTCAACCGCTGAATGTTTTGGCCTATATTTGTATATGAATAATGGTATGCGTTACTAAGATCCATTATTTTTCCAGAAAGCTTCAGTCCAATGTGAATCTTAGGGATGGTGAAAATACTGTCTTTACACAATCTTACAAGAATGATATGAAGTTAAAGAGTGGTAATGAACTCTGTCAGACCAAATTTTATCAAATTAGGAAACTGACATAAGTCTAGGAAGGTTATGGTATAACATCAATGGCATGACACTGCTCTTTTGTTGTGAGGATTAAGATTTCCATAAGCACACAGAAAGGTTAGGTCATTAGGCCCTTCAAGCACCTTCCACCATTTTCTAACACCTTGACTAATGTTTAGACTTAATTCCATTTTCCTGTAACATTCTTCAGTCACTTGATTCCCAAAAGCTGGTGATCAATGTCTTGAAAATAGTTCATCATTGGGGTGTAGAAATACAATGCTCACATTATCTTGTGTGAAATAATTTCTCATGATTGCAATACAAAATAACTTATCTCTTATTCCAAGACTGTAACGCCTGGCCCCAGATCTCTCAACAATGGGCAAATATCTTTCCACAAGCTACCCGATCAAACCACTTGAGAAGTCCCTTTGTTTCAATGACATTATCCTTCATTCTTCTAAATCTGAGGCAACTCTACTGATCTATTTCTCCTCTCATCCCAGTTAACTTGCAATACATTCTCTTTCAGATAAGTATATTGCCTAACGTTGTCAAAACTGTGCACAGTGCTCCAAGTATATGCTCATCAAGGTCCTATATAACTGCTTATATATCTCTTGTACTCCAATTATTTTGTAATTCACATTTTTAATGGCTTGCTCAGTCTCTATGTTAGTTTCTGGGAATTGTGTACAAGGACAGTCAGGTTTGCCCTGAATAACAACATTTCTCAATCTCTCACCATTTTAAAAAAATCTACTTTTCTATTTGTTAAATATTGTTGTATTGTCTGGAAAGAGGCAAGAACCAATTACTATGTATTTCAGAGAGCCAAATTCATTACTGCACTGGAGAGTCCTGTGATAATAACAGGAATCTAAACTGAAACAGTCTTCTTATCAAGCAACATGGGATATTATGCTATCATAGAGTCATAGAGTGATAGAGATGTACAGCATGGAAACAGACCCTTTGGTCCAACCAGTCCATGCCGACCAGATAACCCAACGCAATCTAGTCCCACCTGCCAGCACCCAGCCCATACCCCTCCAAACCCTTCCTATTCATATACCCATCCAAATGCCTCTTAAATGTTGCAATTGTACCAGCCTCCACCACATCCTCTGGAAGCACATTCCATACACATACCACCCTCTGTTGCCCCATAGGTCTCTTTTATATCTTTCCCCTTTCACCTTAAACCTATGTCCACTATTTCTGGACTCCCTGACCCCAGGGAAAAGACTTTGTCTATTTATCCTATCCATGCCCCTCATGATTTTGTAAACCTCTGTAAGGTCACCCCTCAGCCTCCGACGCTCCAGGGAAAACAGCCCCAGTCTATTCAGCCTCTCCCTGTAGCTCAGATCCTCCAACCCTGGCAACATCCTTGGAAATCTTTTCTGAACCCTTTCAAGTTTCACAACGTCTTCCCGATAGGAAGGAGATCAGAACTGCATGCAATATTCCAACAGTGGCCTAACCAATGTCCTGTACAGCCGCAACATGACCTCCCAACTCCTGTACTCAATACTCTGACCAATAAAGGAAAGCATACCAAATGCCTTTTTGACTATCCTATCTACCTGCGACTCCACTTTCAAGGAGCTATGAACCTGCACTTCAAGGTCTCTTTGTTCAGCAACACTCAATAGGACCCTACCATTATTTCCTCCCAAAGTGGATAATTTCAGATTGCCACACATTATATACTATTTCATGTTATTCCACTCATCCATACATCTTTGCAACCTCTTTATATCTTCAAAGCATGCTTTACCTCCTAGCTTTCAATCAGCAAACTCAAATACGTCACATTTGACCCATTCATCATATGTGAGACACAAGTACTGACCTTTGCCATATCCCACTAGTCACAATCTGACAATACAACACATCCTGTCAATTACTCCTCCTTGTTCTCTGTCCATTAAGCAATACTCAACTGATGTTAATTTAATCCCCAATCTTATGAACACTAGTTTTGTGCAGTAACTTCTTCTGTGGCACCTCATTAAATGCTTCTTAAGAGTTCAAACACACACCAGCTTATTCCTCTTCAAAATGTCCAGCTTGCTACAACTTCAAGAAGTTCTAGCAGATATGGAAATTTCCTTTTCATAAGGCAGCATTGATTCTGCCTAAATATTTTGACCCAGACCTAGATGTTCTGCTAGGTAGACAACCATTGCAGCAGAGTAGGCAGAAGTTTCTTGTAGGATCGAGAGGAAGTCCTGATACAGCTGATTTTGCAGGAATTACCCAAGAAATTGAAACTTCCAATAGGAAATTATCCGGCATTGAGAAGTTCCCAGCTCTGAGTTACAGTACATGATTACAATGTACTTGGCTTAATAGTTATCCAGGAACATTGGAGGAATGAAAGCCTACTCTAACTCTCTGGTAGCCATTAAACTGACTCTCTTCAATCACCACTGACAATCCACATGACTATCCCCAATCCTCCTGAGACTCCTGGTCCCATGCTGGACTTGACACCTCATCCCCATCCCCAATGCCAATCCTCAACAACTATGACAACTCCCCTGACTTCCCTACACTCTGCCAAATCTATTCCAACTTCTCTCTGACAAATCCCACATGCCCCCACAACTGCCCACCACCTCATCCCTCCATTTCTGCAATCATCTCCTGCTGGACTGACCACAAATTTTCCCCTAACCTAATTCTGCACCTCCATCTGTCTCATTCTACCTTAAGCATGCATCCTGACTTGCTAGTCACTTTACCCCTTCACCTCATACTCACTTAACCCCACCCTTATGCATTTGTCTTTCCTCATAGCCTTATCCACATATCTCAATTGCCCACACACATCTTTTAAAATCATTCAATAAAATGAATTTTAAAATAAGTAAGAATAACTAATACACTGTGCATTATTAAATAACAATGATATTCAATCTTTCAAAGAAAACATCATAACGTACATTTAATCAATAAAAACAAACATTAATTTTTTTAAAAAAGAAACAGAAGAAGTTATGCACAGCTACTAACAGCAATTTCAGTACACTTTCAGTGTTAACAGTGTTAATCTCTGATGTTGGCTGTTGTTCTTAAAAGTTGTTCCTCTGGTGCCATGGGGGGTGGGGGATAGGGGGGTGCTGATGGTAATGATGGGCATGTCTCCATCACCCTGCATCAAGTTCCCAAGACAGTAGCTTCTGATGGAAGCGTCTGGGTAGCTGCCTGATCTGAAAGTGTGGCAACATAAAAAAATGGAAATGCAACATGATGTCATTCGACACCATTGGGCGGAACAATTCTGATGATAAGTAGAAGTTATGAGCCATTATGATTTTCTAACTCCCCTGTTATTACATCCATAACAGTAGGTTGTAGCATTTTCCATACTCTTGATATCAGATGAACTGGCCAATGGCTCCCTGTTTTCCTTCTTCCTCCTTTTCTGAATGGCATGGTTATGTTTACTACCTTACAATCCATGGAGTCCATTCCAGAATCTAGGGAATTCTGAAAGATTAACACCAAGGCCTTGTTAACTTCTGTCAGACCCCTTTTAAACCTCCATGAGGAAAAGTCATAAGGCCCAGGAGAGTTATTGGCTTTTGGTTCCAACAATTTCTCCAGCAGCACATTTTTGCTAATGCTAGTTTCTCTGCGTTCCTCATTTTCATTGGGTGGATTAAAACTGGCCAGGCTAGGCATTGTGGTAATCCACCGGGCTCATTCTGACTGAGAGAAGAGCATCCTAAGAAGTATTTGCTATCATATGTTCTGATTGTTGCTATGCACAAAGGATTTTACAGTACGTTCAAATGCAAGAAGGAATCTGGCACCTTTCAAAAGTAATTTTAAACGAAAATTCTTTGGATTTCTTCAACCTGGCCAAACAAGATGTAATAAAGTGGAAAGGATTCCTTCTCCCACCATCTGAGGTGAACAAGGTTGGGTTGATGGTCAGAATCTTTTTTCCCAGAGTTGAAATGTCAAAGACTAGGGGTGTTGCATTTAAAATGAGAAGGGGAAAGTTCAAAGGAGACTTGAGGGACAAGGTTTTTTTACACAGACAGTGGTAGGATTTGGAATGCACTGTCAGAGGTGGTAGTGAGGCAGTTTTAATGGAGGCTTTTAAGGGACTTTTAAATACACACATGAATAGGCAAGGAATGGAGGGATACAGACCAAGGGCAGGCAGAAGGGATGAGTTTATTTTGGTGTTGTGTTCAACACAACATTGTAGGCTGAAGGGTCCATTCCTGTGCTGTACTGTTCAATGTAACATCTTCATAACATTGTAAGCTTCCAGCATTTCAGCACCACAACCCTCAAAACCAATATGAAATATCCCTGACCCCAACAAACACATATGCAGGCAAAGGGAAACTATTTTTTTCTGCCCTGCATGAGTATCTCCTTTGGGTTGGTTACTGTGGAACTGCAGCTTGTTTATTTCTTGTGCTGGTCATGTCACCCATTTCCTTCTTAAAATGAATTAATGAATATTAGCAAAATGTTAATAAGCCTTTTTTTTTGGTTACAGCCTTATTAAAATCATTATTGTAAATGTCAGTGAATATAAAGCCTGAAGTAACTGTTACTACATTTGTAAATGTTAGTACCAATATAATGAGGGAGAAGAAATAAAAATTAAAAAGTGACAAAAAAAAGGTTGAAGCTTTTTTCCTTTAGATAGTAAAATAAACAATTTATTTAACCAGGTTTTCATAGTATTTCTCATTAGTTGTGTCAGTGTAAACTGCAGAGATTTAATAACATAAATTTCCAAATGAGATGTACATTTTTCTGAAGAGGAATCATACCAGATTCTAAATGTTAATGCCGTTTCACTCACCAGAGAAGTTGCCAGACCTATTGAGTTTCTCCAGCATTCTCTATTTGTTTGTGCATTTTTCAGACAGTGCTGTGGTTTTCTGCAGTAAGCCATCATTTTATTTAGAGAACCATAAGCCGCTGTTGTCAAGTCGAACAAATTGCTTCACATCATTGTCTCATATGGAAGGAATGTTTGGTGGTGCAGCTTGGAAAGAAACAAATGGTCAACCATCTGAGTTGCTGGCAGAGTAAGAGGTCTGGAGAAGGTCGCTTGGTAGTTGAGTCAGTGCAAGGGTGAATGATGGCAAAAGTGTGGACTGCAGATGCTGGAGGTTAAGAGTTGAGAGTGTGGTGCTGGAAAAGCACAGCAGGTCAGGCAGCATCCGAGGAGCAGGAGAATCGACATTTTGGGCAAAAACCCTTCATCAGGAATGAGGCTGTAAGTCAAAGGGGGTAGTATGATAAATGGAGGGGATGGTGCTGGGGTGAAGGTAGCTGAGGGTGCAATAGGTAGATGGAGTTGGGGGGTAATGGTGATAGGTCAGAGAGGAGGGTGGAGCGGATAGGTGGGAAGGAAGATGGACAGGTAGGACAGGTCATGAGGGTGGTGCCAAGTTGGAAGGTTGGAACAGGGATAAGGCAGGGGGAGGGGAAATGAGGAAACAGGTGAAATCCACATTGATGCCGTGGGGTTGGAAGGTTCCGAGGCAAAAGATGAGGCATCCTTCCTCCAGACGTCGGGTGGTTAGGGAGTGGTAATGGAGGAGGCCCAAGACCTGCATGTCCCTGGCAGAGTGGGAGGGGGAGTTGAAGTGTTTGACCGTGGAGCTGTGGGGTTGGTTGGTATGGGTGTCCCGGAGATGTTCTCTGAAGCAGTCTGCAATTAGACGTCCTGTCTCCCCAATGGAGAGGAGACCGCATCTGGAGCAATTGATACTGTAAATGGCATGTGGAAATGCAGATAAATCACTGATGGATGTGGAAGGCTCCTTTGGGGGGTTGGACAGAGGTGAGGGGGAAGGTGTGGATACAGGTTTTTGCAGGTTTTGCAATTCCTGTGGTGGCAGGGGAAGGTGCTGGGAGGGGAGGGTGGATTGATGGGGGGCATGGACCTGACTAGAGAGTCGCAGAGAGAATGGTCTTTGTGGAATGCAGATAGGGGTGGGGAGGGAAATATATCTCTGATGATGGGGTCTGTTTGTGGGTGGTGGAAATGGCAGAGGATGATGTGATATATATTGGTGCGGTGGAAGGTGAGGACCATGGGGTTCTGTACTTGTTGCGGCTGGAGGGGTGTGGTTCAAGGGCGGAAGTGCAGGAAGTGGATGAGATGCACTGGAGTGCATCATCAACCACGTGGGAGGGGAAATTGTGGTCTTTAAAGAATGAGGCCATCTGGTGTGTTCTGTGGTGGAACTGGTCCTCCTGGGAGCAGACGCGGCAGAGCCGGAGGATTTGGGAATAAGAGATAGCATTTTTACAGGAGGCAGGGTGGGAGCAAGTGTAATCCAAGTAGCTATGGGAATCAGTGGATTGGGGTAGATGCCTGTGTTGAGTTGGTTGCTGGAGTTGGAGATATAGAGGTCCAGGAAGAGGAGGGATGTGTCTGAGATGGCCCAGGTGAACTTAAGGTTGGGGTAGAATGTGTTGGTGAAGTTGATGAACTATTCAACCTCCTCATGGGAGCACGAGGTGGTGCCGAAGCAGTCATCAATATAGAGGAGGAAAAGGTAGGAATGGTGCCAGCTACGGAAGATGGACTGTTCCACGTAACCGACAAAGAGACAGACATAACTGGGGCCCATGTGGGTGCCCATGGCTACCCCTTTCCTCTGGAAGAAGTGGGAGGATTCAAAGGAGAAATTATTGAGGGTGAGGACCAGTTCAGCCAAACAAATTAGAGTGTTGGTAGAAGGGTACTGAGGGGGACGTTGGGAGAAGAAGAAATGGAGGGCTTGGAGGCCCTGGTCCTGGTGTATAGAGGTGTATAGGGACTGGATGTCCACGGTGGAAATGAGGCATTGGGGGCCAGGGAAATGAAAGTCTTGAAGGGCGTGGGTGGTATCCTGAACATATGTGGGGAATTCCTGGACTGGGGGGAATAGGACAGTATCAAGGTATGTGGTGATGGGTTCGGTGGGGCAGGAGCAGGCTGAGATGATGGGTTGGCTGGGGACGTCAGGTTTGTGAATCTTGGGTAGGAGGTAGAACCGCTGACAAGGGTGAATGATGTTGTTTCAGAGTCAGTGGATTCCTCATAGTTATTTAAATCTTGTTTGAGGACTTCCCAGCTGTTCCTGCTTGGAAGCTAAGATTGAGGTTGGTGTTTGGTTTGGGATGTGGTGGAAAACTGTACAGCCCACAAACTGCTTGCTGAGCTCAAGTTGCTAGCTGGATTGACTGCTGTGGCAGTACTGTAGATGAAATGTATCAAGAACCATAGGACAAGATCTGACTTCTTGATGCCAGAACAAAGTTTAAATCTATTTATCTTTTTGGAGTACCTTCTGGTCAATTGCCTACACCTGACAGGAGTTTATGGACCTGCTCAGAGTGCTGAGGCAAAATTGTTGTTAGGTCTTGGTAAAAGCACTCTCTTCCATGACTTAAGAGAGCATTACTACATGAACTTCTGAATTATCCTGTCCAGGCATGTACAGCAGTGCCTTGTTTTTATCGTTGTGAAGACTACATTTTTTTTTGATTGCAGACTAAAATGGGAAAAGGGGTGTTTTAAAACAAGGGCTCGAGAAGCAATTGCTGTACTTTTAAAAACAAGCTACTGGAACTCATTATGACTTGTGTTTCTGCTTTCTTTGGAAGCAATGGGAAAGGAGAGATGAAATGCCATGTCACCAGGGTGTATATGCAGGATGAAATTCATCTCTATATCTCTGCACTAAGAGTAATTGCAACTTGAAAAGAAAAGAGATATCTTGTCCCTCCTGTTGTTGAAAGCATTGGCCTTTGACCAATAACAAAGAGACTTTGTAATTAATGTGTCAATCACCCCATGCCTGTTGTGAAGAAGTGAAAGAAACAGAGAAGGAGATTGGAGAACAGTAGGTCTAGGAAGCAAGGGGACATCTCGACACTCCTGTGGCCTGGTGCTATATATTGAACTGTGGATCCCTTCGTGCTGTTGCTCTTTCATCCATATTGCCAATGATTTTCTTGTTTGTCTGTGACTGTCTGTATATGTTTGTCCATAAGTTTCAAAATTGGGTGTAAAGTTTCATTAGGAGACTTCTGTGTTGATAGTTCATAGTTTTGTTTACCCTGTGGTTAAAATGTATTCATTTGTAATAAACAGTAGTTCTTGTAAAGTACAGGAACCTGGTCAGTGTTTTTTGTGAACTCAATTTGACAAATAAATTGTGGCCTTTGCATATTTTATGAAATTGTTAAATTTTGTTTTGATTCTGGGATTAGTGGGGCTCGAGAATCAGTGCATTTTTCTAAGTGAGTTGTTCTACCTTCTGGAATAAGGCTGCCCAGAAAATGCTCTCCACTCTTAATGGAGGCCATCAAGTGCATTGGATAGATTTACAGGCTGATAATCAACCTGTATATCACATTATGAATGCAGCTTCTGAGGCTTGAATCTAGAAGTTCTGGTCTAGAGATGGGGGCGCTACCACCATGCCACAAGACTTCCTCTCAATTATGTCATTGATTGTAATAAAGGATTCAGGTAGTAATCAGTGGGTTACCTTAACACCTACACTTCCAGCAGTTTAAATTTGCGAATGGTGAACTTCCAATATCTCTAGAATGGGTAAGTAACTCACATAATTTTAATTGACCACTGCCTTATTTGTAATGAAATACATGTTTTCCAATCTCATCTTTCTCTTGAGCAATTACAACTAATTCATTGATTTTTTTGTTTTTTACCATTCTCTTTGGAATGAATAGTTAATCCCACCCTTTACTGTATATTTCCAGCATTTGACAATTTTCTTTCAGGTCTTTGTTTTCTTTTTTGATTAAGCTTCCTTTAATAAACAATACTTGCCCATATTCAGGCAATAGAGAAATGATTTAGCAAAGGAAATAATTCCGAATGTTTTACTGCCAACTCGCTAACCCATAGAACACTCCTCATAGGTTTTCTCAAATTATCTGAGTGCCAATGCTACAATTTCTGTGAAGTTTGTGTCTAAAAATGTATAGCATATGAGAAAAACCAACCACTATTATTTTGGACACTAATGACTGATATTTCACGAAGTTTCATCATTTTTTTCTAACAATCAAAAATAGTTGTTTCTTCATCCAGATAAATGTGTTAGGGTAGTTGCTTGGAGACTAAAACTACCCAGCAACCATGACTAATAAAAAGCTCCATTCTCTGTGGCCTGACAATGACCACCTTCAAGGTACCCTTGTGGGCTACATACTTTCTCATTAAACAGACTGCTTGTACAATAATATAAGACAGACTTCCATTGCCTGAACAGGTCTACATAGTACACACCATCAATCTTCTCATTGAATGAGGTCATCCACAAAATGTAAAGTATGGGATGGAACAATTTGCAAAGTATAGAATTTGATAGAAACTGCTTCTAAAGAAAAGGATGATTTCCATCTCTATTATGTCAATGTTGCACTTTTGCACTACTCACAAGTACCATTACTGAAATCCTCAAAGCCGCTTCAAAACGTATAAACCTTCATCAACAAATACAGATAGAATTGAAGACCTCCATTAAGCTATTCCACAAGTACAATAAAGAGTTCTACATTTGTTGTTGTCCATTTGCTGACCTAGTACTCTTGAAATTCTGCTTCTCTCGGCACTACAAAGAGATTAAGCTTGTTTTTTTATATATCCTTTCTAGCTGCTGTGAGGAAAGTGCGTAGTGTACATTCCGTCTAGCTGTATCCTGAATGGCAAAGATGTCACTATATACATCATTGGATTCTATCTAAATCAAACAGGTGCTCTGGCTATCGTGAATCCTACCATTGGTCATATTGTGAACCATGGCAAAAAGCTCTGTCCTGTTCGTTCATGAATGCTAGCATGCTGAGTTCACTCAGTTTCACCAGAGAAATCTCCTTCGTTACAGGAAACAAAATCTAAAGAAAATCACTTGATGCTATGTTGATTAATTTGTATGCAAATCAGTTAAATATTTAATTGATAAGAGGATTGAAGGCTAGAGGCACAATTATAGATGTTCAAATATTCTATTGCAAAAAATTGGTTCCTGAGGCATTGCATGAGAGAGCTGATGTGTTATGAGGAATGAATAGTTCAGATATGATAAATAATCTATCTACTAAATATTAATTATCCATGGAGATCAGTCGCTATTTTTTTTATCAAGACCTTCTCTCAGTTGATGAGATAAGTAGAATAGAGTATGTAATCGAGTAAGTTGAACATGATCCCTTGAACAAGTGACGTTAAAAATTGAGTGGCAGCTTTTTTTTTTATTTCTTTTGCATATTTTAAGTACTATCAACCTGCATTACATTAAAATGAAATAAGTCACCTCTAGATATTTCAAAATACAAGGTCAGCTAGATTGGTTTTTACTGATCATTTTAAACAACGGTAACAATTACCAATGTAACAATGATTCAAGTCTTGTCAAAGAAAAACAGTCTGCTTTTGTGTGAAATCAGTCTGACATTTACTTGTTGCTCACTTGAATGAGTTGTTAGACTTTTCTTTGTTAACTCCCTCAGTTCTAAGGAAGGGCCACTTGACCCAAAACATAATCTCTGATTTCAGATGCTGCCTGACCTGCTGGGCTTTTCCAGCATTTTTGTTTGTGTTTCTGATTCCCAACACCTGCAGTTCTTTCAGTTTTACTATGTTATGTATTGACAAATGTAAGTGCGATACTTAAAATAAAACAGAAATTAGTTGCAGCAAATGATATTGCCTTCGGACAGATTTGATTATGCTTTAATTTGTTGAACATACTGAGGTGGCACAAACTATAACCTCTGCAAGGGCAGTTCTAGCTCTATGCACACCTTGTCAGGGATGCCCACATCCCATGAATGAAAGAAAACAAATTCAATGTCAGGTAGTATCATGTAAATGCTTCTGACAAAGTTAACAGTTCATTACATATTCAAACACATACCATAGGTATGATTCAAAATAAATCAAAGAAAATTCCGATTGTACAATGTGCATTCATATACTAGAGGATTTGTAACTTTAATACATTGCAGATGTTACAGTGCCAACAGTTTAGAAATATCATTTGTCACATGTATACTTTTCAAACTCAGTATGTGTAGAAACTTGTCTTTTGAGTTACTCATTACCATATTACTGAAATGGAACAGTAAATGCTTTTTAATATGGAATGCAATGAGCAAAGGTAATGAAAACCTTTGTAAAACAATGCAGGACACTGTTAACTGTGTTGTGTCTTATTTCTGGAATATAATTGGATATCGAAACATATGTGATGAGATTACTGCTCCATTCACCATTCCGCATGACATTAATTTAGCTTCAAATCTTATTAAAGTCATAAAAGCGCTCACTTTTGTTTAAGCAAATGTGAGTGAAATCTAATCGTTACCTCAGTTATCTTCGTAGTGGGTTTTCCATAATATTATTCATGCATTCACAGGAATTTGGCTCCACTCACTTGATAATGGTTAGTGTATCGTACCAGCAATGGAGGTTTATATTTAATTTTGACAAATAAACTGCAGTAATATGGAGAGTGGGCGCTGGAAGGCCAAACCTAATTTGAATGTAATTGGTGAGTGTCCAGCAGTAAGCACACTTCTCAGCAGCTCACTTGATATTGAGATTGTGACAGGTTGTTGCTGGGGGAATGGGAGGGGTGGAATTTCAATGGGTAAGTCACAACCTGATGTCAGCTGGAACACCTGAAAAGGGTGTAAAAGGGGAGGCGGGCTGAGCTGAGGAAAATCAAAGCACTATTTTTCTATGAGGATACATCATCTTCAAGAGACCCCAAGTCTGCCTGTCATAATTTCTGTGTGAATAGTTCACTTGTCCAGATATCGGTGCACAGAACTACTCCCAACACTGAGGCGAGACATACATGGGAGATGGGAAGGGGTAAGCGAGTAGTTATTCTGTCAACAGCAAGAAAGCTCACTGAGTAAGACACAAATCTTGAGGCCCTAGAAAGAGATGTAACCATCCTTCAGAGAAGCTGAGCACAACATGACAACAGATTTCAAGGTTCTGAGACTGAGATTTTGAGGATATTCTTGCTCCGATACTGATTCCACACTCTCACTACCCAACCACAACTTCATGGTACACAGTTGAAAGGTGGCAGAGAATAACGTGAGACAAATATCGATGAGAATGCAGATAGTTATCCTGGCATGAACTAGGACAAATCATATAAATTCAAAGTTTTTCTATGAAGATATGGGAACATGGAAAAGTGCTATGCCAATAAATCCAGCATAGGTTATGTGAGAGTGTAATGAGCAATGGTCAATCTTGCAAAGAAACAGACAACATAACCAAATTGCAGATCATTAATTGGTTGTTATCAGGGCAACATCTTACTGAAGCTATCATGCCAGACAATAACCATACATCCATTACAAATGATACACATACATATGTAATAATACACATATGTCCCAGATTGAAGCTACACTGTCATATCATGATAAACACCAGATCAGGTTCTGTCATGTATCTGGATCTGCCCAGAAATTGCAATAGTGGTCAACCAAAAGTATCTCAACATTTCAGTCACACTGAAAATTTTGGTTACGCTACCACCCCTTCACCCTGTCAAGTTAAGATAAAAAGAAGGAAGATGCAGGAGGGAAATCATGCCCTACACCTATCCAGTCCAATTGAATATTGCATGGAGGATGTAGATGGGGTGAAAGAGGCCAAGGGCCACGGGATCTGCCCTGAGGAGATAGAAATGAGACCCATGAAAGTAATGCATGAATCAGTGGATGGCATGAAGGCACAATGGTTAACACTGCTACCTCACGGTGCCAAAGGACCTAGGTTCAATTCCAGCCTTGGATGGTGGTCTGTGGAGATTACTCTTCTCCTGCTGTCTGTGTGCCTTTCCTCCGGGTGCTTCCGGTTTCCTCTCACAGTGCAAAGATAAGCAGGTTAGGTGGATTAACTGTGGTAAATTGCCCCAGAGAAGTGCATGGGTTAGCCATGGTCATTGGAGTTATAGGGATAGCATATGGGTTTGGGAGGGATCCTCTTTGGAGGGACAGAGCAGACTCAATGGGACAAATGGCCCCAATCTGCCCTGGAAGGATTCTGTGCTCAAGAATATTGAAAATGGCACCAGATCAAATGAAAATAAAAGATTATGCAAGACTACCTTAAAATGTGTTAAAATAAGGAACAAAAAGTAAGGTTAAATGGAATCGTGGAGAATTATGGAGCTGGGGAAAAAATGTTGGGTATCAGGCTGGGTCTCGTGTTGAAGCTATGGACTATTTGTGATGAGATCTGAGGGGAAACCAAAGTCTGAGTGAAAACCGATAGGAAGTCTAAAGTTAAGTTTGATTAAGTCGAAGGTAGTGAAATGGATAGCTCTCTCACTTCTTTTTTTATCATCTGGTGTGACTTTCCCCTCCCTGGAAGTGGTGAGTGAAGTGGCATGAAAGGGAGATTGTGGGGCAAGTTGACCCAAGAGAAAGAAAGTTTACCCATACTATATCACCTCTGTAATTGAATGCTGAGCAAGAAGGTCCATGGGTGACTTTCTTAACTCTCCAGTAAATCAGGCATTTAAGTGATCAATTCATGGCCACTTTCAGACTTCAACTTGCCACCTCACTAATTACCACATTCCTCGGCAGGATGAAAAATAGTCTCCAATTCCCCATTCTGAGCCAACATTGCTCAACATGAGAAGATGAAACATTATATTTAATTACCTCACCCCTGATCACGGAGGAGTATTGTTTGACTGACAGACTTTAGGACCCAGAAAATGCCAGCCAATTTGAGGGTGGCATCTACTGGTGACCCAGTTCACTGGTGTTGAAACCTGTGATAAGGCAAGATACTCATCCTTGTTCACCTCTCAGTTCTTAATGGTGGGTCAGCAAGTTATCTCACCACCTAATACACTTGCCCCCACACTTTAAAAAAACATGGGAAAGCATGCCCATGAGGGAGTATTTCTGTTAATAGGCTCTGAGTTGTAGAGATGGGAAATGGAGCCAGAAACAATCTAAAGTGTGAGTGTTATGGCTGAGCCAATTAATAATCTTGAAGTGATAGAGTGAAGCAAACTTGAAGTGCAGATTTTGCCTGAAGAAAATGTTAGTCTTTTGCATCGCTAAGGCACAAAGACAGAAGAAATCCAGTGAAATATTAAATAAAAAATAAACCAATGGTTACAGCCCCTATTAGATTCAGTACTATATATATTACGTGCAGGACTTGATTTTTTATTTGAATTTTGATTTTGATGTTATTGTCATATATACCCAAATACAAAAGTACAGGAGTACAGTATAGTATAGTACTGTAAAGTATATAGTGTCGCTACACAAGGCACCATCTTACGTACAACTACTTGGGTACAGAATCTTAAGAACCGGGTAGAAAGAAAGAACAGTTAAAAGTTAAACATTGCAGATTTTCTTAGTTTTAATGAAGAAATAAAGCTGGAAGTTCAGACATTACAGACTTTTTCGAGTGCTTAGCCATGGTGGGACTGCACTTCGAGGAATCACCTCGAGAATGGGAGTCCACGCTGAGGCCAGCCAGGCCGAGAGACTGCCACATTCTACCAAAGACCTGGAAACAGGAATGAGTGCACAGTATACTTTAAGAAATCTGACAATATAACATGCTTTTTGTTGTTGTATATTGGGTAGACAGTCAGAGCTATCCTATCAGAAAATGTTGCTCTCTCAAAGTGTTACAGATATTTTCTAATCAACCTGTTCAGAGAGCAAGTAGGCCTGAAGCCTAAGCTTCCTAGCCTAGATATAGGGACACTACATCTGCACCACAACATCCAAGACTGAATGGTGATTAAATTGCTTATTAGCATATATTAATCTGGTGTATATATTTTTAATCAACACAGTCAGATTTTATATGATATAACCTCTAGGACAGATGGGACCTGAATCTGGACCTACAAAAGCCCTCTTCAAAGTGTTATAAATTTAATGTGCACCCATGCTTATCACTCATTTAAATTTATGAGTCTTTTGCAGGGTCATATGCTTACCTCAGGATGATATGTTTCCAGAATGAATATGCAACTGAAAGTCCTGGAACACACAAATCTTCCAAAGGTCTTTTGCCTTGTATTACTAAAACAAAATCAAGTTCTTTGATATGGCATCATTCATTGAGATCCACATTGATTTGCATGAGGTGCATGTGAAGGTCACTGTTTGTATATAGTGTGTTTTAGCTGCAGCATTCAAAAAGTACAAAATAGGACGATGTCGGGAAGTCACAATCCAATTCTGAGTTATCAATGGCAAAAACACAATGGTTTGACTCTTTGAATCTCGTCTGAGTCAGAATTCTGACATAAATCTGGGCATAATCAAAATGAGCTGTAGTCCACCTACCCTCCCAAGATTTTCAATTTTCAATGCAGGATTCTTCTTGACAGATCCAGTCCTTGAAAACCACTTGGGCACCATGCCCCGTTTTTACAGCAATTATTGCCTTATTCCTATCAGTAAACATGTTTAAAAGTGCCAACACCTCTTCCTTAAATTACTGAGAAAATGTAAGTGTATAGGGAAAGTGGTGAGGGGGTAGGGTGACAGGTAGCTGGGTACACTGGCAGATGGGTAAGAAGGCAGTGTCAAGGAGGCTAAGGGAGTAAGTTAATTGATGCTTACGGAATAAGGTGACAATTAAGTGCTGAGGGGATAGAGTGGCAGGTGGATAAGTGTGTAGTGTCCAGGAGGGAGAATGTAAGGTGCCAGGTGGGTAAGGTAGTAAGATGGTGGGTGGAAGAGTGCAGCGGTAGGAGTGCAAGTAGGTGGTGAAAAGGTAGGGTGGCAGGTGAATTGGTGCATAGTGTTTGGGAAGGAAAGAGGTAGGAAGCCTGATGGGTAATAGAACATAGAACATAGAACAATACAGCACAGAACAGGCCCTTCGGCCCACGATGTTGTGCCGAACTTCTAACCTAGATTAAGCACCCATCCATGTACCTATCCAAATGCCGCTTAAAGGTCGCCAATGATTCTGACTCTACCACTCCCACGGGCAGCGCATTCCATGCCCCCACCACTCTCTGGGTAAAGAACCCACCCCTGACATCTCCCCTATACCTTCCACCCTTCACCTTAAATTTATGTCCCCTTGTAACACTCTGTTGTACCCGGGGAAAAAGTTTCTGACTGTCTACTCTATCTATTCCCCTGATTATCTTATAAACCTCTATCAAGTCACCCCTCATCCTTCGCCGTTCCAACGAGAAAAGTGCCGAGAACTCTCAACCTATCCTCGTACGACCTACTCTCCATTCCAGGCAACATCCTGGTAAATCTTCTCTGCACCCTCTCCAAAGCTTCCACATCTTTCCTAAAGTGAGGCAACCAGAACTGCACACAGTACTCCAACTGTGGCCTAACCAAAGTCCTGTACAGCTGCAACATCACTTCACGACTCTTGAATTCAATCCCTCTGCTGTGGCAGGGTGCAAGGTGAGTGAGGGGGTAGTGTGATAAATGGATGGGTGAGGGTATAAATAGCCAGGGTGTGGGTGAAGAAGTAAGTTGGAAAGTAGTTGAGGGGGATATGGTGGGAAGTATGTGAAGGGCTTGGGTGTCTGGTAGGTAAGGGGCTGGGGCAGGGTGCAGGTTGCTAAGGTAATAAGTTGGTAGCTTGGTGAACAAGAGGTTAGGATAGCAAGTACATGGTTGAGGGGCAAGGTGTTAGGCGAATATGGGTCAGGATGGCTGAAGAGATAGAAGGTCAGATAGATAAGTGGATAGGGTTTCACAAAGGTAAGTTATTAAGGTGAGCGAAGGAGTGGGTAAGAAGTAAGTATGTAAGGGGATAGGGTAGATGAGTGAATGGGTGGTATGTCAGGAGAATTTGGAGGTAGGGTGACAGGTATGTGGTTGAAGAGTAGATTGATAACTGGGTAAGGACATTGTGCCCTGATGTTTGTCAATTGCATGGTCAAGTGTCCAATGATGGGTAAAGTCCAGTGTTGGGGTGGCTTGAGTCAGCGGTTTGAATGTCTGGGGTGAAGGTGTCAGGTCAGTTATTAAGGAGTCAGTGTAAATGATTGGGGTGAATATGTTGTAGAGTCATAGAGATGTACAGCATGGAAACAGACCCTTCGGTCCAACTTGTCCTTGCCGACCAGTTATCCTAACCTAATCTAGTCCCATTTGCCAACACTTGCCCCATATCCATCTCAACTCTTTCTATTCATATACCCATCCAGATACCTTTTAAATGCTGTAATTTTACCAACCTCCACCACTTACTCTGACAGCTCATTCCAGACACGCACCACCCTCTGCATGAAAACATTGCCTTAGGTTCCTTTTATATCTTTCCCCTCTTAACCTTAACCTGTGCCTTCTAGTTCTGGACTCACCACCCCAGGGAAAAGACAATGTCTATTTACCCAATCCATGCCCCTCATAATTTTATAAACCTCTATAAGGTTACCCCTAGCCTCCAATGCTCCAAGGAAGTCAGCCTTTCCCTATAGCTCAAATCCTCCAACCCTGGCAACATCCTTGTAAATCTTTTCTGAACCCTTTCAAGTTTCACAACAGTCTTTGGGGGGGTGGAAGGGGGAGGGGGGGAGGAGCCAATGTTATTGTTAGAGCAGGTGTTAATTCCTCTAATGTCTGCTGGGTAACTACTCAAGGTAAATAGGTTGGAACCCCGAGACTAGAAGGTCTAGGCCATTATTCTGAATGCAGTAAAGCTACCAGGAATATACTGATTGTACTTAATTACTGAATAGCACATTATATCATGTCCACATTGACAGAAGGCAAATGTTTGACATGGTAAGGATCAATAGGCAAGCGTGGATGGCCTGAAGCAACTGACGTTATGGGACTTCTGTCCATTGATTTGACTGCCAAAGGAACAATGAATAAGAATGTTAAAATCATCAATTCACAAGCCTTGCGTCTGGGTTACTTGAGGCTGTTGTCAATGAGTTAATCAGAAAGCATCATTCAAAGAAAGAAAGCTGACATCAAAACCATTAATCTTATAAAATTCTTGCTCATTTTCATGCACGTTCAGGCACAAATTCCCTTATCAGATGAAAAAGATCTTGACTACTGCATTGAAAAGCAGGTACTGTCCTCAACACATGCATCTAATCAAATTAGATCAAGGGTGAGCTAATGCAATGCACCTTGTAATGGTACTCATTACTGTCACTGCTGATCAGAGGCGGAGAGAATGAATGTTGAAAGTAATGTTTGGGGTGCCATTTAAGTGGGCTGCTTTATCCTGAATGGAGTCTGGCTTCTCGAATATCGTTGGAGCTGTACTTATCCAAGCAAATGCAAAGTACTCCAGTACACCTCTGACTTGTAGATGGTGGACTAGCATTGAAAAGAGAGGATGTGAGTTACTAATCACAGCATTCCTATGCTTCTGACCAACCCTTTTAGTCATAGGATTTAAATGGTGATTTGTTTTTCTCTTGTTGGAATATGAATACGGAGCTTTAAAGTCCAAATTTATAAGAGACAGAATTGTGGTTGGAATTCCTATTGAGTCTTTGTTTGGCGTATTAGAGTGTAAAGAATAGTTGACTTTGGATAAGCCATTCAGGTTGTAAGTGAAACAGAAGTCAAGACATAAAAGAGTCTTAAGAAGAAACAAAAAGACCAACCTTTAAACCTTATCACAGGAGACCTGAATTCTACAAAAATCTTAAAGATATATATGAGAAGCTAAAACAGAGACTAATCCACACAGCAGATATTTAGAATCAGTACCCACATCTCCTGACTATCAGGCACACCTTCTTGTCTCTGACCATTGGCCATGTCTAAACTTCTAAATCACCGAAGGAGTATGACTACCTCCCAGAACATGTTCAAGTAATGCTCTCCCTCCCTGATACCCAGACCAATTTCTGAAGATCACACTCCAGCTCAAAAACTCTTAGCCAGTCATTTAAGTAAAAAATTAATGGTTGCTTGGCACTGCAATGCATTCTGCAATCTCACGCATGTTGCAATCAGAGAAAAAAAATCTGTCCAGCCATTTCCGTGAAAAGTAATTGGCTTCATAAATATTGCCCACTTTAGGTTGTGACAAACTCATATGTCAACTAAAGACCCTTTGATAGAACTCTGATCCAGTGGAATGCGTTCTGCAACAAATTCATCTAATCCCTAGTCTTCTTTTGAACCGTGTTCTTGCAATGGTAATAGGTGTAATATTCCAAGATATATTTCACAAGCCTTTCACTTCATCAAGAGAAAGGGTTGTCAAGTACTCTTCCAAAACAGAATAAGAAATAGGATTTAACAGCCTTCTGGATTGAAAGGACATTTGGAGCAATTATAAGTTTCTAGCCATTGTTGACCTTATTACTTTTCTCTGTCGTCCGATGCCCATTCAACTTTCAGAAAGCCTTCAAAATATTTCAAGGAGAGCAAAGTTCTAAATGAAATCAAATACCACTGCAATCGGTCTTTTTTACCGTTCTCTTAAATTTTCACACATCATTGACTTTGCTTCGTTCTCTAAGAGTTTCTTTTCATTTCCCAGGATAATAGCCCAGTAATATTGCACTAAGAAACCAATTACCTGCTCAACATAAGAGACACAGGTCACCTCTATTGGGTTTCCATGGTTATTTCCAGTGAGTAATGGATCTTTGTCAGGTTCTTTTGATTCTTCCATAACTCAGTAATGATGGCACAAGAGATTTCTTAGTAATGAGAGATTGTCAATCAGAATCAAATGTTTTGACCTGTCTCGCAGGAATTATCTCAATTCCAAAGATTTCCAGACCAAGCCGCACCTACATTTGTGACTTATAAACCCATACATTTCCTTAACAGATATCAACTACATAGAACATCAGGTAAATATATTAATCATAGTGCTGGCATTTAACGTGTGGCTGATTTTGTTTTGTCAAATCTTTGATATCAGATAAACTAAACAACTGCTGGACCTGAAACCTGACGCCATTTGTTTTCCCTCAGGGAAAACAATAATTTGATATTCCTTTTCTAATAGGTTGATGGATTATAATGGATTTGAAAAAAAAGTGCAACTCAATTGATTTGAGAAGGGTGGCAGTGGTTGATTATTTTTATTCACATGAATCCTTCAAAGAATCTATCAGTGGGAGCTTCACCAAACTGCATTCAACTTAAAAGGCACCAATATGTAAAAGCATAAGGCTGTTTGTGACTGAGAGGCAATTGTCAGAAATTGGTCAAACTCTGCCTCATAGCATTCCAAGACATGGGAAGCTTGACATATGCACATCAAGTGATCTCTTCAACATACAGGTCAAGATGTAGCTAACAAACTGTAGAATTGTAAATATATCAACAAAACTTAAGCTATTGTATTTGAATGTGCCCATGATATTCATAACAAATACTAATCCTAGAAATCATTTTTTGCCGAAATGAACCTGAACTGATATATCAGGAATCGTCTCCATTGTGTATATGTGTCTGTGAGGGTTAATACTGAGGTATGCCATAAGCACTATCCTCTGTTGTGATTTCATATGGACTTGCAGGGGAAGCAGCTTAGGGCTTTGGAAGAGTATGACATTTCACTCTGTCCTCCTCAAAGGCTCTATAATAATGCACATCATGTCAGTTTAGTTAGGTTCCAACATGAAATAATCTATATATATTAACTACTTTCACCCTCTTCTAGTTAGACCATGAAGTGTTTATTTTTCTGTACCATAATAGTCCAAGCACCCCTGTAGTTTCCTGCACTTAAAGAGGATAGTGCCAGTAACCTTCATAATAAGCAATAGCTCATACAGTGTCGTGAACTGGGATGCCCATACAACATTCTCCATTGAAACCATCTTGACACTGCAATGGACTATTTATAAAGCTGTTATAATATACAAGAAGACACAGATTTTGGGAAAATATTTTGCAACAACCCTTAGCTGGATGTGATAGTGTGCTTGTGAGTGTAACACTGATTTAATTTAAGAGGGATCAGGACTTTGACATTTGCAAGTTAATTTATAAAAGCTGATTTAGAATTAGAGGGGAGCAGGAGACTGATGTAAATTTATCAATGTTGCAATTAATGATTAAAAGAAGAGATGTGAGCCTTGATCACTTTCTCTGTCCAGATGTGCTCTAGACAAATCTCAGCGATGGGAGTAGCAGAAGGGAGCTTTAGTTCATGTAGCTAGGGCTCTCCAGTGAAAAATAACTTATCCTTGGCATTGATCATATGTAGGAAACCTATTGTTCCTGCCTTCAGGAATAGAGTTTGTACTCATTCCATCCTGAATTGCTCACCGATACAAATCTAGCTGACAATTGTCAGTGATGAACAAGTTAAGATTCTGATTATTTATAAAACAACCTCCTTATCCATTCTCATATAATGGTCTAAATGATCAGATTTCTATCCAGAAAATTACATATTAAAACCTAACATTACTGTTCGAAAGCAACACCTAATTTCAGCAGAAACTTTCTTGTTACTACATTTAGGTGGAAAAATAAAGAAATGGGGCACAGTGTAGGAAAAAAATAAGAAGGTAGAAAGACCGTGGAGATTTGTGTTAAGGTTTTAGCAGTCTCACAGCAAAAATAAAGCAATATAGAAGACTGTCCATTTGAGTACATGAAAACACTCATGAACACTCTCCAGGTCCTTCGAAGAGATAACACTCTAAAGCCTTAAGGTAAAAAACCATGACACAAAGATTGATTTGAAAAGCATTATGTACTTTTGTGATGATCACATGAAAGTTACCTATTTGTTAAAAAAAAAAGGCTTGGGACAAAGATTGTTGAAAAGAGTGAATTGAACGTTGAATACGAGTCAATATTACAAATATTTCTTCTGACTTTTGTATGGTCGGGAGATCTGCACCAAGGAAAGCAAGAGACAAGGGAAAGGGGAAAGAGAGAGAAATAGAGAAAGTGAGAGAGAGAGAGAGAGAGAAAGAGCAAGAGAATGAGGCCTGAAGATCAGAATACCAAAGATGCAAGAGATATTCATTTGTCCATTCTATTATCTAGCTTTTGACGTGGCTAATATAATCTACGTTACACTAGAAATCAGTTCCTGAGTTCTTTGCTATAGTTTACCTGAAAACTTAATAAACTTGTCTTGATATTGTCTCAAGGAAGTTGAATCACAACTGAGTCTTGCTGCCTGAAAAATGAAAAAAGCAGAACCTCCTTAACCTAACATGGGTAAGATTTGAACAGCAATTGTTGGAGCTATGTAGACCAGCGGAAAATCTGGAATAGGGGAAACCAGACTGTCAAAGCTGAAAATAAATTCTTGAAAATGTACACACACTAATGTTAATTTATTAAGAATTACAGAAGATTCAGTAAAATGCAAAGTAACGAAATTGTTGAGAAATGGAAGAAATCTATTCTCGATTAAAACAGTACAAAGTCAGTGCCTTTGTTTGATGGTAAATTTTGGTATAATTTATAGCCTGAGATTCTTCTTCAATGTCTTCTCTGCTCAACCCCAGTGTTGCTACCTTCAGGTCCTTCTGTTTTCCATTCATATAATGATCCGCACCACTATCTGCCAAAGTCCTGGCAGCAGACTTAGTGTCTATGCTAATGCCTTAACCTTGTCTACACGAGGTCTTCCATGAGCATCAAAGCTTAGAAGAGTGGTATTTAGTCATTATGCTCATTTGGAGAGTAGGTGCAAGCACAATGGGCCAAATGGCTCACTGTGCCATTATAATTCACCTATTCGGTAATTTTGTTATTCTGTAATGTACATCTTTACTTGACCGACAATAATTGTGATGCCTATCATTGTCAGATTGCTTTTACAATAACTCATCCTAAATGATCTGGAATTTTCTCCAGTTAGAATAAAGTCATTGTATTTGGATCCAACTGGAAGCCTGTTTCCCTAGCCATTAGTTCAAAGCTCCTTCTTGTCAACTGTTTCAGTTTTAGCCAGACTGTTGAGCTAAGTTTCTAGTACAAAAACTGTCAATTTACACCTCCAGAGCAACATCCAACTCTCTGTTGCCTCAGCCCTGAGTTGATGAAACCCTCATTCAACTTACAAACTTGACTATTCCAAAGGCTGGTCTCCCATTTTCCAATATTCCTTGCCCATATATCTGAGTTCATGCAAAACCCTGCTGTCAAATTATCTATCAAATCTGTGATTGCTGACAGTCTTTTTTTAATTGCTAAAATATAGCCACTTAAATGTAAAAATTTGCATCTTCATTTTCAAATTTCTCCCCGCTTCCCCCAGTCCATGATTTTATCTATCCAGATTTCAAACTTCCAAGACTTCTTGTATTCCTTGAACTATTAACATTTCTGTGTCCCTGAAAATATTCCTCCAAATATTTGTGGAGAAGCCTTTAACTGTCCAGAACATTAACTTAGCAAGTCCCCCCTTAGAACTCTCAGGCTCCACATTATTCTATTTTCATTTCAGATGCTCCTTAAAGCTTAACTTTTTTACCCAGTTTTCAGTCACCCATTGTAATGTATAATAATTCTTTGATAAAGTTCAATTTTTGTCTGACAAGGACTTCCCAGAGCCCGGAGTCCCAAACATTTCTTCCAAGTGCACTAACACATTCATTTGAGATTACAACATTTGCTGTTCAGGAGATGGTCTTAACTGCGTTGGAAAGGCAACATGCAGATTGAGTGATCTCTTTGTAGATCATATTTCATTCTTTCCATCAGAATAAACCTGACCTTAAGGTTGACTGAGTTTTCATTCTTTATTTTGCTCCAAATCAGACCTCTATATCTCAGTGCTCTGCACTTCTCTAAATAAACTTCATGGAATCACAAAGAAAAGCACCTCTTATTTCAACTCGACATTTTACAATCTTTTGGAATAACACTAAATTCATCAATTTCGGATCATAAATACTACTTTCCTGCACTTGCTGATGGGATTTTGTCCTTGCCATATGCACCTCCTTTAGGGCCATCTTCTGTTTCTTTACCTATCCCTTTGATCTTACACCATTCATTTTGTAAGTTAATTGTTCCTCCCTTCATCACCACATGGACCTTCTCTTTTCCCCCTTCCCTGTCTCTCTCTCTTTGTACTTGCATAAACCTGTTACATTTCTTAGTTCTTCCAATTCTCTTACAACCTATAATGTCTGTTTCTCTCTCTCCACAACTGCTTTGGAGTAATTCTATCATTTAACCTGATGTGAGGTATTTTATCTTTAGTAAAACAAATTGTATTCAATAAAATATAGTTTAACAAAAAAAAAATCTAGATTGGTACAACATGGAGATAAACATATGCACCAAATTAGTTTTTCTACCTGTGTAATCACAATACAGTGAAATTAAAATCTTCAAAAACTCAAAATTGACCCCGATGGTTGCTAACCAGCCTTTTGATTAATAATTTCCAGGATCTGTCAATAATCAATTCTAGACACTGGTTTATATCTTAAATAAATTATTTAGTGCTTTATTAACAATATATATAACAACTAATAATATTGTTGGTTAAAAGAAGGAAGCATATGTCAAATATAGACAGGATAGATCGAGTGAATCCTTCGAAGAGTATAAAGGCAGTAGGAGTATACTTAAGAGGGAAATCAGGAGGGCAAAAAGGGGACATGAGATAGTTTTGGCAAACAGAATTAAAGAGAATCCAAAGGGTTTTTATAAATATATTAAGGACAAAAGGGTAACTAGGGAGACAATAGGGCCCCACAAAGATCAGCAAGGTGGCCTTTGTGTGGAGCCACAGAAAATGGGGGAGATACTAAATGAATATTTTGCATCAGTATTTACTGTGGAAAAGGATATGGAAGATATAGACTGTAGGGAAATAGATGGTGACATCTTGCAAAATGTCCAGATTACAGAGAAGGAAGTGCTGGATGTCTTGAAAAGGGAAAAGGTGGATAAATCCCCAGGACCTTATCAGGTGTACCCGAGAACTCTGTGGGAAGCTGGGCGTCTTTCTGAGATATTTGTATCATCGATAGTCACAGGTGAGATGCCAGAAGACTGGAGGTTGGCAAATGTGGTGCCACTGTTTAAGAAGGGTGGTAAAGACAAGCCAGTGAACTATAGACCGGTCAGCCTGACCTCAGTGGTGGGCAATTTATTGGAGGGAATCCTGAGTGACAGGATAGACATGTATTTGGAAAGGCAAGGACCGATTAGGGATAGTCAACATGGCTTTGTGTGCAGGAAATCATGTCTCACAAACTTGATTGAGTTTTTTGAAGAAGTAACAAAGAGAATTGATGAGGGCAGAGTGCTAGATGTGATCTATATGGACTTCAGTAAGGCGTTCGACAAGGTTCCCCATGGGAGACTAATTAGCATGATTAGATCTCATGGAATACAGGGAGAATTATCCATTTGGATACAGAACTGGCTCAAAGATAGAAGACAGAGGGTGGTGGTGGAGGGTTGTTTTTCAGACTGGAGGCCTGTGACCAGTGGAGTGCCACAAGGATTGGTGCTGGGTCCTCTACTTTTTGTGATTTACATAAATGATTTGGATGTGAGCATAAGAGGTCCAATTAGTAAATTTGCAGTTGACACCAAAATTGGAGGTGTAGTGAACAGTGAAGAGGGTTACCTCAGATTACAACAGGATCTGGACCAGATGGGCCAATGGGCTGAGAAGTGGCAGATGGAGTTTAATTCAGATAAATGAGAGGTGCTGCATTTTGGGAAAGCAAATCTTCGCAGGACTTATACACTTAATGGTAAGGTCCTAGATAATGTTGCTGAACAAAGAGGCCTTGGAGTGCAGCTTCATAGCTCCTTGAAAGTGGAGTCACAGGTAGATAGAATAGTCAAGAAGGTGTTTGGTATGCTTTCTTTTATTGGTCAGAGTATTGAGTACAGGAGTAGGGAGGGCATGTTGCGGCTATACAAGACATTGGTTAGGTCACTGTTGGAATATTGTTCAATTCTGGTCTCCTTCCTATCGGAAAGATGTTGTGAAACTTGAAAGGATTCTGAAAAGATTTCCAAGGATGTTGCCAGGGTTGGACGATTTGAGCTACAGAGAGAGACTGAAAAGGCTGGGGCTGTTTCCCCTGGAGCGTCAGAGGCTGAGGGGTGACCATGTAAAGGTTTACAAAATTATGAGGGGCATGGATTGGATAAATAGGCAAAGTCTTTTCCCTGAGGTTGGGGAGTCCAGAACTCGAGAGCACAGGTTTATGGTGAAAGGGGAAAGATATAAAAGAGACCTAAGGGGCAACTTTTTCACGCAGAGGGCGGTACATGTATGGAATGAGCTGCCAGAGGAAGTGGTGGAGGCTGGTACAATTGCAACATTTAAGAGGCATTTGGATTGGTATATGAATAGGAAGGGTTTGGAGGAGTATGGGCCAGGTGCTGACAGGTGGGACTAGATTGGGTTGGGATATCTGGTCGGCATGGACGGGTTGGACTGAAGCGTCTGTTTCCATGCTGTACATCTCCATGATTCTATGACTCTATATTAACTTTAGTAGAGCAAATATTAAACAACTAAGTAATCTAATTGGCCTATACCCTAAATCCAATAGCCTTTCAGACCCATTCACACAAATTACAGACAGACAAGCAAACACATTTAAGGGATAAATAAAATTGGGCAGATTACTTAAATGGTTTTCACAATGCAGTGTTCCACTGGCAAGATGACAGTTTCTTGCTTTATTTTCTGAAGATATCAATCAGGATCATCTTTTTAGTTCACTCAGATAAAAACACTCATACTTAAAACTTGGTTTTCTAAAGTTTGAGCTGCCAAGAGATTTAGTAGGTAGCTTTCAAATCTTAATACTGTAGCACCAACAATCAGATTTCTTTTTTCAGAAAGCCCAGTCCACAGCCTAATTGAAACTCCAGCCTCTCCCTGACAGACTGAGTGACTCCTCCTTGATGTCTTAGTTACCATTCAACATCTGATATGTGCTTGAGCATAAGGTCTTTCCTAGACTGGCTGAATCCAATTCCTGGTTACTGACCTCATTAATAGCCAACTTATGTTGTCTGTGTAAACAGAATGTTCACCCCCAGTGTCGAAGCTTCTGAAAAACATTGATCAGGAAACAAACTGCAATTAAGTTTCATCATGAATATAGAAAACCTTGTTTGGTCTGTTCTCAAAGCTCCTCATTTTGCACTCATCAGGACAAATGCCAAATTTCAAACAATACCAGCCCGGCAGTAAGTTGCAGCACAGGATCCCACTGGATGCATGGGGTCCACAGGATGCCCAGAGTTTCTGGCCCTAACTGCAGGACATAGAGTTGATACAGGCGCTGTATACTCCATGATGAAGTAACTGAAATGGAGCAGAGGCAGGGCTCCGTTGAAGATCTGGTTCTGCAGTTTGGGCCAGTCTGGGGAAGAGGTGTGGGGGTAGGGAGGTGGGGGAGAGGTGTGGGGTAGGGGATAGGGGTAGGGGTTTGTCTCCAGTGTAGTCCTGACAGAGCGTGACACACCATTGTAGTGTGCTGTGCTCCGCAGAAATGCAGCAGGCAATGAGGTGATGTCATAGATGCTAATGAACTGTCTTCCCAGGAGGGAGAGGGTATTAGGGAGGGGGAACGGTCTCCTTAGCAACCACAGGGATCAGCTGCATTGAGCACTTCAGGCCACCTGGCATTTAATTGACATCTAGTTTGAGTGGATGAGAGCTGGGTGCAGAAGATCACCATGAATAATAAAATAGTTGTTGACTATAATACCAAAATTTGATCTGCACTGAGGAGGTGTGACCCACAGCTGCTATTCATTTTAATTTTTCATTTTATTTGTGTTCACCTTTGGTGACATGGACCAAATGACCTTTACAATCTCTCACAATACCAGAGAAAAACTCTGCCAATCTTTTAGTAGCATGATATACCTGAGGTTTTTGTAACAGAGGGGTCCTTGTAAATGAGAGCCCATTTACCAGAGGGGAGTTTCAGACCTTTGTGAAGACAAATGAGATAAAGCACACTCAAACAGTACACTACCACCTGTCCTCAAATAGTCTGGATTTGTGGATGTCTAGACATTTAAAAGTACCATGAGAAAGTAAATTACAGAACCTTTAGAAATGAAGCGAACTTGTGTCATCTTCAAATATAGCACATGATGACAGGAGTAACCCTGGAAGAACTACTGATGACCTGACGTCTTGGACCAGGCTTAGCCTATCTTTCACAATGAAGTTGGATTAAGATGAACAGCCCAATAAAGAGGCCACTTTGGACATGGGCCAGACAGAGATTTTAAACCAGGAGATTGGATCCACGTAAAGATCTTGGGTGACAGCTCTCAATGGATCCCAGGAATTAATGTTGAGAACATGGGACCAGTATCTTACATGTTTAAAATGGCAGAGAAGACTACAAAAAGGATGTGTGGACTACCACTGTTGGTGGGAACTCTTCACCGAAGCGCCTGTTCCGACAGATACACCACCAACAGTGTCCTGCAACAGGAAACTCCACCCACTAAAAGCCCACTTAGGAGAAGCCCCCAGTAGTGGTTCTTCAACCATCCTGGAAGAGGCATTTACCTACTCATTGTATACCCTGAACAGACTTGGAAAATAACTGGGATGGGATCATGGCAAAGCAATGCAAGAGGCCCAACATCACAGGAGTGAGGGGGTGGTCTTATGGACTCAGAGAGTGAGGGATGTGATAACCCCAACAGTTCCCATGGGGAATCATTCATTAATCTCTTTCTGGGGCTCATTGAGTTATGAGTTTCCTTGGTAACAGGCAATAGCTTGCCAAGCTGGTGCTCATCATCTGAGCCCTTTATAAAAGCAGACCCAGAGGTGAAAATCTTTTGTTGTGATTTTGGTTGCACTTCAGCCCCATACTCCCGGTCTTTGGGCCATCCAGTATGGAGAGGTGTGGTAGATCAGAGGACCTCCTCATAGATCGGATCTTGGGCCTGGCCAAGCTGGTTTCCTGATGAAGGGCTTATGCCCAACACGTTGATTCTCCTGCACCTCAGATGCTGTCTGACGTGCTGTGCTTTTCCAGCACCACACTCTCAACTCTAATCTCCAGCATCTACAGTCCTCACTTTGTTCAAGCTGGCTATAAACTAGTCCAGGCAGCAAGCTGTGGAGGAGGTCATATCTGTTGACTATCTGCCCGTCTTCCTGGTTCTGTTCATGCCCAGGTGGACTTGGAGACAAAGCATGTGGTGTCCACCCGCAGAACTCTTTGTCCTAGGCTGGGACTAGCCTTTATATGCCAACAGTAGTGGCTCTATACTGGTGTTCAACAATAAATGACACTCCTTTTCAGGCAAGCTTTCTGAGTTATCACATATTCCTGTAGCCTCAGAAACTTTAAAAGGCACTTGTCACGGGTCGTCCTACACATTTCTTGACATTCACCCTGGACATGACAGACAGAGGGAAATCGATGCTGTACTTTGTTGGTGAGGATTTGGAGTCTTGCTGGACAGTGGTTTAGAGGCAAGACTTTCTCTTCATTGGGATCAACAACAGATGCCATGGCACCAGACCATATCAGCCTGGTCCAATATTGCCACCTTGGTTAAAGCAGTCTCACCTTTCTAAAGGAGTGCCCAGCAATACAGGAAGAAGGTCAATTTCTTTGCTCACTCAGGCAGCACAGGTGCCATCATCTTCTCTCCAGCACCAATCATTCATTCTCTGACTATCACTGTATCCATCCTCCACTAAAACCCATTCAGAGTAATGCCTGTAATGTCTTCTGAACTTGCTCTTACCTACGCCATATTCTGATCAACCTAATAACCCTGCATGTCATCTGTGCTGCTTATTCACTCACTCAGGACACCTCCCCACAAGTTTAATAAGACGCTAAATAGGAGTCTTGCATCACACCAGGAAGAGTAAAGTTTCACCTCTTTGTCTCACAGCATACCACAGAACTTTGAAGCTAGATTTAAAAACAACCTTGATGCCAATCAGTAAATGGCAGAGGTTACACAGTGTTACAATGCCACATAGTTAAATTCCAAGATTGAAAAGACTTCTGCCGAACTTTCCTATGCAGATGAAGACAGCTCCCGGCTTAGACAAAGTGTTGACAAAGGACCAAATCCAGAAATCACAACCCCAAAGTTTACCCCTGGCATTTTCACTGTGAGTTAAGAGTGGAGGAGGATTGGAATGGGGTTCTGTCTTCAAACAGGCCCAATTATCACTGATGAAATGGACAAATCATGACTTGTATACTTCATCCCTCGCAGGAGATTTTAAACTTATGGCAGAATCTGAGGAACGCTTACTCAGATCTGAAATGTTAACTCTGAGTTCTCTCCACAGATGCTGCCAGACCTGCTGAGCTTTTCCAGCAATTTCTCTTTTTGTTTCTGCTTCAGCGACTATATTTGTACATAAAGATATTTTTATGAATAAAGTATAATTTTGAAATTAAAAAAAAGGTTGAGAAGTAGTAATTATCAGAGGGGCCCCAATGCTCTCAAAGCTAAGTTTTCTTCTTAAAACCTTTACTTCTCAAAAGTCATTTGATTTTGAGTAAAAATAGCAGATGGCTCACAATATACATAAAAGAGTTGCCTTCATTTCCAAGAAATCAAATTGTAAATACTTGCCATTCTGAAAAAATATGCAATTCATCCAAAATATTCCAATAATTCCCAGGTAGCTTCTGTATATAAATATGTTTTCCCAACAATGGGTAACCAGATTCCTTGAGCAGGTGGTAAAACATTTATCATCCTCCCTGCATACGGTTCTTGTTCCAGTTCTGATGGCAGTTCCTATAAGTAGAATTCAGAGAGCTGAGAAAGAGACAAAAAAAAGGATGTCTAAGGCAGCAATCTTAGGATTACCATGTATGACTGAGTACAGAAATAAGAAGATTGAGTAAGTCAACATGTGGTTGGAAAAATAGTACTAGAAGGGGGATTTCAATTTTCTGGCTTGTCAGGAGTGGTTTCCGGGTAGGTTTGACCTGCACGAGGAAGGTGGCTTATACATTATCAGTACTGGGATGAAAATCCTCATGGGAAGCTTTGCTAGATATGTTGGGGAGGGTTTAAACTAGTTTCTCAGTCAAATGGGAACGTATAATGGAATTTAGATAGATTAATAACAAGGGAGGCTATGGGAATTAGAAAAGCTATAAATGAAAGTGAAAAGCCGCAGAAACAAATCCCAGAATTAACCACAGTCCACTTACATAATAGTGTTAAAAAGTAGAATTAAAGGCATTCCATCTGAATACAAATAGAGTTCAAAACAAGATGGGTGATTGATGGTGTTTGCTGAACTAAAAGGGTATGACTTAGTCTCCATTATAGAGATATGGCTGCAGGGTGACTAGAGATTAGGAACTGAATGTTGGGTTGACTGGATTTGACATTTATTAGGGAAAAGCCAAAAAAGGAAAAGTAGGTGAGGAGTAATGATAATAACGAATGGAATTGCTGTATTTTAACAAAGTATCTCCAGACTGAAAAGCACGATGCAGAATCTATTTGGATGGAGCTATGGAAGCATTATTTGAAGGTCACTAACAACAATGATAATGTACAGCATGGTATAAATCAATTACTCTTATTTTGTTACCCAGAGTTGGTTGGTGGTCTGTCAATTTTGGCACCTCTATGTTCTATATTATGGGGGTCAGGTAATGGGGGGAATGTCGGGGACATAGCGTCCAACTATATTACATGTCACATCTGCCACTGAAAACACACATGACGGGGGCATGTAATATCTAGCCAGATGGATTTTCAAGTTCACTTTTATGCAAAACTAATCCTCCAGTGTTGCCCATAGTTTAGCAGGATCTGTCTCTGGTCCTCTTCAGACAGACCTGAAGTGTTGGTTCTGTACAAATTCACAGTTCCAATAGCTACCCTTATTTTTAATTGCTTGCTCAACTTGTTTTAAATTTCCTAATTCTAATAAGCAAAGTTTCATCCTTTGCTGCAAAACCTTTGATTCAGATAGAAAATCCATTGCTTCTAATTTGTGCTGTGGAAGTAGACAGTCATCTTCCTGATATCCCCTGACTTTTGCAAATGTTACCAACGTGTATGGATTGATAGGAGCAAGATCATGTGGCTACCCTGTATAGAAATTTCATAATGCAACTACTATGGTCCTTTTGCTTTATTTATTCTTCCCTATGCTGTTTACCAGGATCTGATGATCTACACCCAAAGGTTTAAAGGAATTGGCTGCAGTTTAATTGAAGTTTTGGTTTAAATGTTCCAGAAGTCACTGGATCTTGGAGGCTTCTAACAAATTGGAAAACCACTCATATGAAGTCCCTTTTAATGAAGAGGGTGGAGACAAAAAGGAAAAAACTATAGGCCAATAAGCCCAAATCCATCATTGGGAAAATTATAAAGTGCATCATTAGGGAAGTAAGGGCAAGATGTTTAGAACAGCAATTAGAGTCAATATGATTTTGTGAAAGGGACATGATGTTTGATAATTTGCTCCAGTTATTTGAAGACATAACAAGGAGAGATAATAAATGGGAACCAGTAGATGTAGTATACTCAGATTTCCAGAAAACCAGGATAGGAGGTAATGGTGTGAGGATGATGTATTAACATCGATTGAGGATTGGTTAATAAACAGCTGACACAAAGTTGGGACTTTTAATTGATCTTTTTATCAGATAAAAAAGTTATAACTAGTAAAGTGCCATGCAAATCAACCATCGGGTCTCAGTTATTTACTACCTATACGAATGAATTGGAAGAGAGGGCAGAGTGAAACATATCCAAATTTGCTGATGATACACAAAATAGGTGGTAGGGCATATTTTGGTATGGATATAAGAAATCTGCAAGGTGGGTTGAGTGAGTGGGCAAAAATCTGCCAGATAGAGTCTAATGTAGAAAAATGTAAGGTAATGTACTTTGGTAGGAAGAATCAGAAGGCAGACTATTACTCAAATGGCGAGAGATTCCAGAAATGTTTAGCACAGAGGGATTCGAGTGTCCTTGTGCAGGAACACAAAATGTTAGCATGCATATGCAGCAAGTGATTTGGAAGATTTTTAAGAAATTTAAACTTCAGAAGAATGAAAGGTGAATCTTAATGAAACATATAATTCTGACAGGGCTTGACAGGACAGATCTTGAGGAGATGTTTCTCCTAGTGGGTGAATCTCAAACTAAAGGAAAAGGTTCCATAATAAGGGACTGTTCAAAAGCAGAGTTGCAAAGGGATTTATTCTCCTGAAGTATAGTAAACATCTGGAATTTTCTATCCTAGAGACCTGTAGATGTTAAATCACTGAAGATATGTAAAGACAAGATAGATAGATTTTTGAACTATTGAGGAGTTAAGGACTATGAGAACTGGCACAAAAGAGATGTTGTTTCCTGGGACAGATCACCTATCATCTTAAAGTCATAAAGTCATACAGCATGGAAACAGACCCTTGGGTCCAACCAGTCCATGATGATCATAATCCCAAACTAAACTAGTCCCACCTGCCAGTGTCTGGCCTTTATCCCTTGAAAGCGCGCTTATTCTTGTTGAATGGTAGGGTAAATTTGAGGGCTAAATAATTTACCCTTGATCCTATTTCTAATGTTTTTATGTATCTACACTCTGATGAGTCAGATAGTCTCTGCTGTACTGTACAGCATGATCCTGTATAGCAGATCAACCAGATTGACACCTGAAATGACTCAAGCAGTTGAGAAGATGTTTTAAACATGATATTGCTTGTTGTAGTAGTGCAAGATAAACAGCAGTACAAATGCAAATATTTAACGTTTAATTTCATATTTACCAGCATCACCTATTTTGTGTATCCCATCAAACCCCTCATTACAAATACTTCTAAATAATAATTTTTATTCCCTTTTTAAAAGGAGCAGACTGCAGGGAGATTAGCGCTACATTTAATGTTTCAAAATTAACAACTTAAATGCAATAAAGAATTAGATTGATCTCCTGGTTTGTTAAACACCTTGCAAGATTGGTTTAAAAACACCACAACAGCTGTATTTTTGGATTAGTCATGGAAGCAATGCTATTAATGGAAAGGTTGAAGAGACCTTCCGCTGCAGCACTTTCAATCCACAGTGAACACACAGAAATAAATAAGAAAGTCGTGCCCACTAATTCTTCCTACTCTGTGATCTACTGCTCTCTTTCAAGTAAAGCAGAAACTCTCTGCATCACGTATACATTAGTTTACATACTCCATGACTACAGCCCTTTTCCAAACCATGGCATGTTTCTGTCGTGGATCTTTTGAGAGGAGTCAGTAGTTTAATGGAGGAATCAAGGCCATAACAGCAGAAGTAGGCCACTGAGACGGTTCCACCAATCCATAAAATCATTCCTGAGCTGGTTGTGGTCTCAGCTCCACATTCCAGCCTGTACACAATCATCTTTGATATCCTTGTCTATCAAAAATCCATAAAGTTCCTTCTTGCATAAATTTAATGACTCAGCCTCTATTATCTTTGGGGGAGAGCATTCTACAAATGAATGAACCTTTTTAGAACACAGGGCAGAATCTTTCCAGCCCTTAATGATGTCAACTTATTTGAAAAAGTTGGGAACATTATGTGGGATTCTTGATGCTGATAACAAAATATTCTGCTTTCTAACTAGGTATTGGGACAAGGGAATGGTGAGGGGCCTGTTTCCTTGCATTACCATGCACTGACATCTCATTATTAGTTAATCTCACCTCAATTCTCTGCAGTGTCCTTTTCTCACACACATCAAAATAGAAACAAAATGGTAATAGTCCTGGTGAATATTGGAGAGGGTACATGGTGAATGCAGCTTATCACTTGAACCCTCATCTTGGACACCAGTCCTCAATATCTCAGATCATGCTCCATGGAAGCCCCCCCTTCACAGACATTGGCATGGGGGCCATGAACCAGCCTCACTGCTCCTTCATAATGCATCTCCGAAGCTCTACTTAAGAGCAATATGAAGGTCATCAAGGAGTAATTGCGTAGATGAGGCATTTTTACCTTACAGGTTGACGTCACCTGTAAACATGATATGGTGCATGTGCAATGCAGGATCCAACTGTGTGAACTGCTAATGCTGATCATAAACAATCTTGACCATGTCACTGGCTATTGCAGTGAATTATGAATCCCTGTGAAGCTGAAGTGGTCACAGATGACCTTGAACATGGCACCTGTGGGCCACAATTCGCAAAGCTATGCATGATCTGGGGCATGGAACTCCCATTATGAACTGTAAGTATCCACCAATGTGCTCTTATATGGAATGTTAGCTTTCATGGGTGATGAGAGGCTGAGAGAACAAGGGCTCAATATTCATGCAGCATTTACAATTTCTTAGGAGAGCTGGAAGTGGGCATGAAAAAGCTTTAGTGGGTAGGATTAAGGAAAACCTGAAGGTATTCTACACATATGTGAGGAACAAGAGGTTAGCCAGCATGAGGATAGGGCCGATCACGGAGAGTAGAGGGAACTTGTGCCTGGAGACGGAGGAGGTAGGGGAGGTCTTTAATGAATACTTTGCTTTAGTATTCACTACTGAGATGGGCCTTGACATTTCTGAGGACAATGTGAAAAATACTGATACGTTCAAATAGATTGATGTTAAGAGGGAGGATGTGTTCAAAACTTTGAAAAACATAATGATAGACAATTCCCCTGGGCTAGACGGGATATACCCGAGGTTCCTACAGGATGCAAGGGGAGAGATTGCTGCGCATTTGACAATGATCTTTGCATCCTCGCTGTCCTCTGGAGTAGTGCCAGATGATTGGAGAGTGGCAAATGTTGTTCCCTTGTTCAAGAAAGGGAATAAGGATAATCCTGGGAATTACAGGTCAGTCAGTTTTATGTCTCTGGTGGGCAAAGTATTGGAGAGGATTCTGAGAGACAGGATTTATTATTATATGAAAAACCATAGCTTGATTAACAATATGCAGTATAACTTTGTGAGGGGCAGGTCATACTTCACAAACCTTATTAAATTCTTTGAGGATATGACAAAACACATTGATGAAGGTAGACCCATGGATGTGTGTACATGGATTTTAGCAAGGTGTTTGATAAGGTTCCCCATGATAGACTCATTCAGAAAGTAAGGAGGCATGGGATATAAGGAAATCTGGTTGTCTGGACACAGAATTGACTGGTCCATAGATGATGGATGGAAGTAGATAGAAAGTATTCAGTCTGGAGTTTGGTGACCAGTGGTGTTCCACAGGGATTGATTCTGGGACCTCTGCACTTTGTGATTGCTATGAATGACTTGGATGAGGAAGTGGAAGGGTGGGTTAGTAAGTTTGCCAAAGACACAAAAGTTGGTGGAGTGGTTGATAATGTATAGGGCTGTTATAGGTTGCAATGGGACATTAACAAGATGCAGAGCTGGGCTGACAAGCGGCAGGTGGACTTCAACCTGGAAAAATGTGAAGTGATTTATTTTGGAAGGCAGGATTTGTGTGCGGAATACGGGGTTAAAGACAGGATTCTTGGCAGTGTTGAGGACCAGAGATATCTTGAGGTCTATAGATCCCGTAAAGTTGCCACTCAAGTTGATAGAGTTGTTAAGAAGGCAGATGGTGTGTTGGCTTTCATTAACAGGGGGATTGAGTTTAAGAGCCATGAGGTTATGCTAAATGTCTATAGAGCTCTGTTTAGACCACACTTGGAATATTGTATTCAGTTCTGGTCGCCTCACTATAGGAAGAATATGGAATCTTTAGAGATGGTGCAGAGGAGATTTACCAGGATGCTGCCTGGATTGGAGGGCATGTCTTATGAAGAGAGGTTGAGGGAGCTAGGGCTTTTCTCATTGGAGTGAAGAAGGATGAGAGGTAACTTGAAAGAGGTGTACAAGATGATGAGAGGCATAGTTAGACTGGATAGCCAGAGATTTTTTTCTAGGGCAGAAATGGCTATCATGAGCGGACATAATTTTAAGGTGATTGGAGGAAGGTTAGGGGAGATGTCAGAGGTAGGTTCTTTACAGATAGAGTGGTGGGTGCATGTGGAGTACACTGCCAGCAGTGGTAGTAGAGTCAGGTACACTAGGGACATTTAAACGACACATGGAAGGCACATGTACAATGAAGGGTATGTAGATTAGTTTGATCTTTGAGTAGGATAAAAGGTCAGCATAACATCGAGGGCCATAGGCCTGGACTGTGTTGTACTGTTCTATGTTCTATGCTCTCACTGTCACTTTATGGCATGACTGGTGCTGCCTTTCATCAGCTGCGTTGAAGTACCATGTAGGGACTTTACATGGTCCTCCTTCTCAAATTAGTCTATGTTCCACTGAGTGGAGGAGTATATTAAACCATCATTTTCGAGTGACATAGGTGCTGACTGCTCACATTACTAAGGACCTATTCTGTTTATTATTTCCCTGAGCCGGAGTCATTGAAAATATGGTCAATGGCTGCAACCTCAGTAAGGGCTGTCATTGCAGTGGGAATGAAGGCACAGAGAAATGAAGGAGGAACTGGCGAGCCCAGGACTGGCAGCAATATGCAGCAAATGCCAAAGACATACAGCCCCTCAAGACTTAGAAGAGCTACAGGAGGTCTAGAATCTTATTGATTCTATTTCCTCCTGATGAGGAAGGCACAATGCTGCTGAAGACTGAGGAGGTTCTGGGACACACAGAACCAAATGCATTGCAGGAGTGGCACCTGCAACATGAAGGATTGGGTGGCCACCCTATTCTGACTGCTGTTCTGGTAAATGCTGCGCTAAACCAGACAGAGTGTGCTGCATAGCTCCTAGCAGGATATGCTCTGCACAACTGGAGCAGAGGGAACGTGATAGACTTCACAGAGTCGGGAGCGCAGCAAGGGTCTTCCAAGGATGAAGAAGAAAACATTGAGCAGGAAGAACACCCTCACTGTGATAGAATACTGTATTGTCAGGCGCAACAGGGCTTCTTCAACACACAATTCCAGTTAATGAGAGATGGCTACAGTGACCACTCATTGACCGTAAATCTGTTGGTGCTGAAAAGACAAGCAGTCCGTTTCTGTCACCCAAACATAAATGCAGCTTTAACCTGTTTTTATGTTTGCTGTTGATGAATAAAATGGCATCTTGAAGGCTTTCTTGTATGTGATGGTTCCACATTTAATGGTAATAAGTCGGACATTGGAGAAAGAGGATCACTCCCTTAAACCGGGTTGTATGATGGGGTCAGACTAAGGACAGCAAAAATGTGTCACTTGGTTCTCGAGAAACAAAAGATGCACAAATATACTCATGCATGTGCAATGAAGGGTCAGTTGTGCCATCCAGGTGGTTTCCTTCCTAATGCATGCACAGAGAATCTCACCTTTGCTGCCCTTTAGCTGTGCTCTTGACTTCAACCCATTCCCAGTTTCCGTGCTTGCTTAAAAGCTGTTCTTTCTGACTTCTTCTTGTCATTGTCCTGAAGATTGAACAGTCTTTCCATCTTTGCAGAAGCGCCTGAGCTACTGAGTAATTCCAGCATTTCTTACTTATTGCTGCAAAAGGTCGGATTTGATAGAATTCAGCTTGTACGCTTTCATACTAAGTCTAAGCTGTTTCCACAATTACAGTTCCTACTATCCTGTTCATGGTAGGAACTATGAGGAAATCTGACAGTCCTAATATAGATGTTAATGCAGCAGATATTGATTTTAAATAATTTTGGTAGCTATTCCTCCCTATGACCTCCAACATTTCATAATCACAGGACAGAACCTTTTGTAACAAAGCATAATAGAGAGTGTACTGCTTTCTTGTCAAATTGCAACACTTTCACATTTGCTGAAGGAGATCCTAATCTTTTATTAAACATTACAGCACTTCAAAGTGTGAGCAATGAAGAATACATGCAGCCTGCAGCTATTTTAATTTATTGGTTTCTGTCAGTCAAACTGATGATGGGGAATAATGAGAGCCAATACTATCCAATAGGGGGAATTTTAATTCCTCACAGTAGGTGACTTTCAGCTGTCTGCGATGTTAAAATGATAAAAAGCTGATTCCTGATCCCAACAAGCTTACTTTGATTTTAATGGAGGTGGAATTTTTAAAAAAAGCAGACAACCTACTTATTTGCAAGAGGTGAGTTGGAAATTAAAATGTTCTAAGAGGGTGTTTGCCTCATACTTAACTATCATGTTACTTTGTAGCAAGCTGAAGAAGTTGTCAAAGCCTCAGAAAACCATAGTTAAAGGGAAGTAAGAATAACTCGATCTACGAGAGAGGTATCTAGAACACCAGCAAGGGGTTGCATTTTGGGAAAGCAAACCTTAGCAGGACTTATACACTTAATGGTAAGGTCCTAGGGAGTGTTGCTGAACAAAGAGACCTGGGAACGCAGCTTCATAGCTCCTTGAAAGTGGAGTGGCAGGTAGATAGGATCGTGAAGAAGGTGTTTGGTATGCTTTCCTTTATTGGTCAGAGTATAGAGTACAGGAGTTGGGAGGCCATGTTGCGGCTGTGCAGGACATTGGTTAGGCCACTGTTGTAATATTGCATGCAATTCTGGTCTCCTTCCTATCGGAAAGATGTTGTGAAACTTGAAAGGGTTCCGAAAAGATGTACAAGGATGATACCAGAATTGGAGGATTTGAACTATAGGGAGAGGCTGAACAGGCTGGGGCTGTTTTCCCTGGAGTGTCGGAGGCTGAGAGGTGACCTTATAGAGGTTTACAAAATTATGAGGGATATGGATAGGATAAATAGGCAAAGTCTTTTCCCTGGGGTCGGGAAGTCCAGAACTGGAGGACATACGTTTAGGGTGAGAGGGGAAAGATATAAAAGAGACTTACGGGGCAACGTTTTCATGCAGAGGGTGTTACGTGTATGGAATGAGCTGCCCGAGGAAGTGATGGAGGCTGGTACAATTGCAACATTTAAGAGGCAACTGGATGGGTATATGAATAGGAAGGGATTGGAGGGATATGGCCGGGTGCTGGCAGGTAGGACTAGATTGGGTTGGGATATCTGGTCGGCATGTACGAGTTGGACCGAAGGGTCTGTTTCCATGCTGTACATCTCTGTGACTCTATGACTCTATGACCAGCAATGCCTACCTCGAGTCAATGAACTCCTCTGCATTCCTCCCCACCACCACCACATTCTACCCCACACTCAACGCTTCAGATCTTTTCTGTCCCAATAACTGTATTCAACTTGCACCTACTCCAACCTTCCTGAAGTTGCCTACCTCTGCAGCCTACTCATACTGGTCGTTTCTTTTTTTTAAAGTCTTTTTCCACTGAGTAAGTATAAATAACTATTTATTCCTTCACTGGCCTATTGGTCTGAATATTAATCTGGAGATGGGTAAGAAGCAGTAGGGGTCTGAAGATGGACCAGAAATTGACTTGAGATGGAGAAACCTGAAAACCTGGGATTAAACTCAGAGGGACATTTTAACATTTTGATTTAACATTTTAACATCCCCCACTGGCTGTTGATTGGGGGAGGCTGGTGTGACAAGATTGCAGAGATGGACAAGGTCAGGGAGGATGGAGCTGGGGTGTTAGGGTTATGGAGCCAGCCAACACTGTGGCTGTTCTGATTAGCAACATTCATAAGGGTTGGGCTGGGATCGCAAGTATCAGTGATGGGTGGTCTGATCATTTCAGGGAAAAGAGGTGATGCTGATAAATTTGATCCAGCATGGAAGTGGAAAGATTCCTCCTTAACCAGACCTCTCTGCTCTTCTGCCATCAAATTTCCTGAGGTTTGGAAAAAAAACAGCTGGTAAGTATGTACTTTAAAATACAGTAGCGCCTCGAATTCCGTTCTGGGACCCAGTTCGCGAACTGAAAAGTTCACGAACTGAATCAATTTTCCCATTGTTCGGATATTTCCGGAGTCTTTTCTCTTTTTTGTCTCTTGGAGGTTGGTGATGCCGCAAGAAAACGATCCAGAGAAACTTGTCTTTTTCCTTTGTTGCAGAATTTTCCGAAAATGGGACATCACATTGTCATTTAAAATGTTCATGCTCTGTTGGTCACAGTTTTGTTAGGGTGATGCCTCTCAACAAAAGCCTGAACTTCACTCCATTTGCTACAAATGTCTTTGATTTGAACACTTGATACATCTTCCCTCTCTTCTTCCTCCTCTCCAGAATGCTCCTGCTGCCTAACCTTCACCTGCTCCTGTTGCAATTCAACGAGATCTTCTGTGCTGAGTTCTTGTCTGTGGTCCTCCACCAGCTCTGCCACATTACCCTTATCGACCTCCAAGCCCATATTTTGGCCCAGGGTCACAACATCCTTCACTACATTTACTGATGTCTCCTCCTCAAAACCCTCAAAGTCTCCCTCAGGTACACAATCTGGCCAATGTTTCCTCCAGGCCGACTGCAACGTATGGAAAAAGACCTCATTCCATGCCTTATCAATCAGGCTTATGCAGTGGAGGATATTGAAGTGGCCCTTCCAGTACTGACCAAGGGTCAAATCTGTGTCGTTGGTGACCTGGAAACACCTGGCGAACAGAGCCTTCGCATATAATTTTTTGAAATTTGCAATGACATTCTGATCCATGGGTTGGATGAGATGAATGGTGTTAGGAGGAAGGAACTTTTATTTTATGAAACAATGAAGCAAATTCAATGTCCAAGTCTTCTTCCAAATTTGGAGGATGGGCAGAAGCATGGTCCATTACTAGAAGACACTTATGGGGCAAATTATTTGTTTCACAATATTCCTTGACAGCTGGTGCAAAAACTTCCATCAACCATTCCATAAAATTCACCCGCGTGAGCCAAGCCTTGCTATTCACCCTCCACATTACCGGGAGTTTAGCCTTCAACACATTATTGTGTTTAAAAACACGAGGATTTTCAGTGTGGTAGACTAATAGAGGTTTAATCTTGCAGTCCCCACTTGCATTCGCGCACAATAAAAGCGTTAACCTGTCCTTCATTGGTTTGTGGCCCGGTAGTGCCTTCTCCTCTTGGGTTATGGAGGTCCTTTTGGGCATTATTTTCCAGAAAAGTCCAGTTTCATCATCACAGTTAAAAACTTGATGTGAGACATAACCTTCAACTTCGGCAAACTTAGTGAATTCCTTCACAAAGTCCTCCGATGCCTTTTTGTCCGAACTAGCCGTTTCTCCACGCACTATGGATTACACTATGGATTCCAGTTCGTCGACGAAATTTATCAAACCAGTCTGTGCTGGCTTTAAATTCTTCAATGCTAGCAGTACTTGTACTCGGCAGTGTCGCCAACAAATTACGGTGTATGTGTAGAGCCTTCTCGCAGATTATAGTCCGTTAACACTATCTCCAGCAAGCTCTTTTTGATTTATCCAAACTAATAATAACCTTTCAACCTCGTCTAACAACTTAGGCCTTTGCTTCATTAAAATAGTCACTCCTTTAGCCACGTCAGCTGCCTTTAGTGCCTCTTTGTTCTTTAGGATAGTACAGATAGTTGATTTCGCCATGTCGTACTGCATAGCGAGATCAGATATGCGAGTACCATTCTCGTGTTTAGTTATTATTTCCTTCTTCATTTCTACAGTAATACGTTTAGGTTTAATAACACCACTATCACCACCACTTTTCACTTTCTTGGGAGCCATAATGAGAGCTAATTTAATGTAAAAAACAAAAATAGCGTAAGAATGCTTGTACGTTGGATGTGCACAGCGCGCACGCCAAAGACGAACTGAATGAGATCACACGGGGCCCGAGAGCTTTTGCGTTCAAAGTGCGCATAGCAAAGCAGAACAATGACAATGAAATCACAGGCGTTTTGCGTTCGTACCTTGAATTTCGTACGTATGTTGAAGCAAAATTTTACTTACAATCCTGTCCGTAAACTGATTTGTTCGTGAACGGGGTTGTTCGTATGTCGAGGCGCTACTGTAATGCTCAATCTGAGGTGTATAGCTTCATGATAACATTTAAACCACCACTCCATCTCCTAAAAATTGCATATTATTGGCCATCCCCATCATGACTCCATTCAAAATAGATGGGTTTAGTTGGGATACAGATTTTTTTAACATTTTAAATCCTATTCAATCCAAACCAATTTGATTTTAGACAATAAAACATTCCTCCATGATATCATTTAGACCCTGGTGGTTTGTCCATCATTTTGTGCAATTAATCAACTACTGGTTAGTGTCCTGATCTTTGGAGAAATATGTATCCATTTGGTGTACTGGTTGGCTTGCTATAGTCATGTGATCTCTATTACTGCTGTAACCTGCGTTCACTTTATTTTGTATCACATTCCTGGAAACTTGATGGTTGATGTGTACGTTGAGGATGAATGTGTTTTCAGAGCTGCAAGACACTCAGTGACCACTTTAAAAAAAAAGGAAAATGTATTTAAAGTAATCACACCTTGCATCTTTGAAGTTGTGGGTGAGTCAGAATGGCTGTGAATTTTCTGTTCCCTGTTATTGTGAAAATAAAAGGAGATGTGAAACAGATTTGGATTCTTTTTCTCCTACCTTCAGTGGTAAAACTGAGAAGTAGCTACAGAATTAAACAAAAACACTGAGCAAATAAGATTAGCAACCCTGTCAGAAATGCTGGCAACAAGCTTTTTTCATTTGTTCACCAGATGTCAGCAGGCCAGCTTTTATTGCCCATCTTTCAGTACCCTTGAAGTGAATAGCTTTCCAGGTCACTTCAGAGGGCAGTTAAGAATCACTCAAAATTCTATGTATTTGGAGTCACATCGAGTCATAGCCATAGAATCACACAGAATAGAAACAGACACTTCAGTCCAACCAGTCCATGCTGAACATAATCCCAAACAAAACTAGTCCCACCTACCTGCTCCTGACCGAAATCCCTCCAAACCTTTCATATTCATGTACTTATCCAAATGTCTTTTAAAGTTGTAATTGTGCCCACATCCACCACTTACTCAGGAGTTCATTCCACACACAAATCACTCTCTGTGTAAAAGATGGCAGGCTTCCTTCCCTGTAATATATCAGTAAACCATGTGGATATTTATAACAATGGTTACATGATCACTATTAGGCTAGCTTTTTAATTCCAAATGTTTTGTTGAATTAAAATTTCACCACCTATCATGATGGGATTCAAATCCATGTTCCTAGAAAATGAAACTGGGTTTCTTACTGAGTGACATCATCACCACACCACCAGTTCCTTTCATGTTGCAGCCTTAACTTCACTAAAGTAGCAAGGAACCCAGACAGGAGAGCTATCTTACCCACTTAACCAACTTCCACCCTAATCCTCACACACCCAACCTCCCCTCATCCCCCAACCACCTGCCACCTTATACCCTCACCCATTGCTACCCTATCCCTTCCACCTGCTATTGTTACCTTACCAGCTTCCGCCATAACCCTTCACGCACCCACCTGCCACTCTACACCTTTAGCCACCTGCTACTAAATCCCTCATCCTTGTGTTGGTCAGCCTTCCCCTTATCCTTCTGCCACCTATTTCCTTACCACCTGCCATCTTGCTTAGCTTCCATCCTAAGACTTCGCCCAGCCACCTGCCAGGCTACCAATCCATTTGCTGCATTGCCTTTGTATCCACTTGCCTTACACACTTACCTTCCATCTGTGGCCTTTCAGAGAGAATTTGAGAAATATAACTTTGTTAAATAGCACCATATAGCAATTTGTGCCATTGACACAAGGTGTAGGTTCTGCAAGGGTTCTTCTTTGTGAGGGTACCTGCACTTGATAAGTTCTGAGGGATTATTCAGGGGCAGTTGTGTCTGCAAAATCACAGGCAAATAACTGGGTGGACCTTAAAAAATGTGGGAAATACTGAGGCAGTTGAACATTTATCTTAAGAATGAAAATTTAGAAGCTTGATGCTGAGAAAATAGAAGTCCAATTCTGCAGCTAAGCTTTGAACTGTGACATGAGAATCACACCATTTATATCAATTAGCAGTCCATTTCTATAAATCTTGCCTCATTGAGATGCAGTTTCCATTTCTTCCAGATAGAAACAAGGCAGTGACAGTTCCCAACATGAAAATCGATGTGGGTGCTGGGTGACTCGAGCTTGCAGGTTTTTCTTCTAGGCTGCCTTCTTGAATAATAGACCTCAACACCTCAGGTAATGCTCCAACCCTACGTTCATGAAGGTTGGCATTGGCACAGACCAACCTTACCCATTCTGAATCACCTTAAAGGCACTTTAAATGCTTTGGAGTACAGTGCCTCATTGTAATGTTGCTGCAGGGCTCTTTGCACTGGGTGTAGCACATATTTGACTTATGGATTCTACCAGGGTGCATTTCACGGGGCACCACTTGCACTCTTCACACTCACTTGGTTTTTTGTGCTTTCTTTCACGTTCATAGCACTTTTGTCTTTCCTTGCCTTTTAGCGTAGGTAGAAAGCTAAGCAACTGCCATAGTTACCAGCAGATGTCAGTCAAGGAGTTCGGCATGTTGCTGGACAGTACTGTGCTATTTGGAATGTCCAGGGTCAGGGGACTGTACTTATACGATCCAGGAAGTGGGCCACTGTTAATTCTGCAGGACCAGTTCAACTAGTTTGGGGATTTGTGGTTAGTCAGGGAGCTACACGCAGATTAGACAGGGGCCCAGTCACTCATCAGTCAAAGTTGTCTCTCCATGTCAGTTAGGGATGCGGGGCCCAGTCAGTCATGGAAATCTGTCAGCTGGAAGTTAAGGGGGTTATCATGAATCAGTGCTGTGATGAAGAAGCTGGGGAAGTCAATCATGAATTTTGAAGACTGCTTGTTGGGATGAAGAAGCGATAATCATTGTAAAGGGGATAAATTAATACATATGGTGGAGATGATGACACATGGGAGGGCAAAGGATGCTGCAGGTAGAGGGGGACAGTCTTTGAAAGTCTGCGTCATCCTTGCTTTAATTCAGTGGGAGTTGGACAGCAAGTGACCATGTCTGAAATAACTGCACTACATGTCTCAGGGCAAAGTGGGGAGGTGAGTAATTAAACTGGTTGGCTGGGAACTGGTGAAAATCAAAGCCATTGGGGTTGACAAGACAAGCAAGGAGTAAAGATTTGAATGGAAAGGCTGAGCCTGTTACTCCCTTGTTAAAGTATGATGGCTATTGCCTTCCATCCTTATCCAAAATCAGAGTGCACAGTGGAAATGAAATCATACCCAGAGTGAGCAGAGAAAGTATTTCATTCTCTAAATGTGGGGGGTGTTCACCTTTGTGAGGTGTAGGGTCTTTCTCAGACAACAGCCATAAATACATTCCCACCCAGGCTGGTGAAAGACCAATGTGATCACAAAATGCTGTATGCAGAGTTCATGCATTGATCAACTGTTTCAACTAAAATGCCTTGCCCCAAGCCCTCATACAGCATAATGAAACAAGCCTACTAACAGCTGTGACGCAAAAAAAAAGAATTGCATCTTGAAAAGGTTCACCCTGTTGCCAAAGCAGCAATCAACTTCCAAGGTCAAATGGCCTGCATAAAGTGCAGGAGCTACCTACTTCACGCCTTGCGCTATAAACATCCACATTTTATTCACTATGCCTTTCTTTAGTGCTGTGGGGATTGAGGTCCTCATTATTGAGGCCACATTTTCAATCTGTTCCAGAATGTAAGCCAAAAGGCTTGTGCAACAGATATCTGAACCAGGGTTACGATTTGCAATGTCCATACATAAGCATACCACTGGCCTCCTTATCAGGGCCCTCCATGTCCTAATGTTTGGTGGACAGATGTTATTTGTGTTTGCTGTGCCTGCTAAATTATCATGTGACTGAAGAGCTGCTTTGTTTCACTGAGGCTGATTGGAATCATTCCCCACTGGATCCAGACACTGAACCTATGCTCATCCCTGTATTCACTGCATGAATGGATAAGGAACACATATATCTGGAAGGCCAGACCCAGCATCAATCTCCAGTGTATGTACAGCTGTTCTGTATTGTAAAGCCTCTGGTCTTTTATGCCCCATAATGCAGCAAAATTGGAGGGGAGCCACAGCTGCTCATCTTCCATGGAGTGAACATAGAACATAGAACAATACAGCACAGAACAGGCCCTTCGGCCCACAATGTTGTGCCGAACATTTGTCCTAGCTTAAGCACCTATCCATGTACCTATCCAATTGCCGCTTAAAGGTCGCCAATGATTCTGACTCTGCCACTCCCACAGGCACCGCATTCCATGCCCCCACCATTCTCTCAGTAAAGAACCTATCCCTGACGTCCCCCCATACCTTCCACCCTTCACCTTAAATTTATGTCCCCTTGTAACACTCTGTTGTACCCGGGGAAAAAGTCTCTGACTGTCTACTCTATCTATTCCCCAATCATTTTATAAATCTCTATCAAGTCACCCCTCATCCTTCGCCATTCCAATGAGAAAAGGTCTAGCACTCTCAACCTATCCTTGTACGACCTATTCTCCATTCCAGGCAACATCCTGGTAAATCTTCTCTGCACCCTCTCCAAAGCTTCCACATCTTTCCTAAAATGAGGCGACCAGAACTGCACACAGTACTCCAAATGTGGCCTTACCAAGGTCCTGTACAGCTGCAACATCACCTCACGACTCTTGAATTCAATCCCTCTGCTAATGAACGCTAATAAACCATAGGCCTTCTTACAAGCTCTATCCACCTGAGTGGCAACTTTCAAAGATCTATGAACATAGACCCCAAGATCCCTCTGCTCCTCCACCTTACTAAGAACCCTACCGTTAACCCTGTATTCCGCATTCTTATTTGTCTTTCCAAAATGGACAACCTCACACTTGACATGGTTGAACTCCATCTGCCACTTCTCAGCCCAGCTCTGCATCATATCTAAGTCCCTTTGCAGCCGACAACAGCCCTCCTCACTATCCACAACTCCACCAATCTTCGTATCGTCTGCAAATTTACTGACCCACCCTTCGAAGCCCTCTTCCAATGCTGTACAGATCATGGAGGATCAGTGATGCTACACACTATCCATGGGTTGTAGTCAGAATGCAGTGCAACACCTTCTTCCACTGGGGCCACTGGGAAACATAGATACATCTGGGGCTTTGTACTTGTACTCTCGAGATAAAGTGCACCACCTGATCTTTGGAACTGTTACTTGAAACAACTGTGGGAAACATTAAAACAAAGGAATGAATGAAGGGGATTTGTAACAGCTGGGAAAGTAATATGGTGAGGAAGAACATGAAGGCTTTCTTCAGATGGATGAACTCCTTCAGCAAAGCTGTGTCAGCCAAAGCATTGGATTTCTTCATGGACATGTTCAGTGGAGTGAGGTGATGAAAAGAAGACTGAAGGGGAGAGGGAAGAATCATGGGAATGTGGGGAGAGGAGAGTGTTAGAAGGTTTTTAAAAGTGAAGTGGAGCTTGGGTTGAAAAGGAGAGATGGTGCTGGAGCTAAGGGCCACAGTGGTTAGCACTGCTGCCTCACAGCGCCGGAGAAACGGGTTCAATTCCCGCCTCAGGCGACTGACTGTGTGGAGTTTGCACGTTCTCCCCGTGTCTGCGTGGGTTTCCTCCGGGTGCTCCGGTTTCCTCCCACACTCCAAAGATGTGCAGGTCAGGTGAATTGGCCATGCTTAAATTGCCTGTAGTGTTAGGTAAGGGGTAGATGTAGATGTAGGGGTATGGGTGGGTTACGCTTCGGCGGGGCGGTGTGGACTTGTTGGGCCGAAGGGCCTGTTTCCACACTGTAAGTAATCTAATCTAATCTAATTAGAAAGTTGTATGTTTAACAAGATTTGCCCCTTTTTCTTCTATATTTTAGATATAGCCTCAGTGTTTCATCCAACAAAGAGACTGATGAACATTATTGCACTCCCTCTGTGGTAAGGGTATCCATCAGTACATGAAGCAACCAAAATTATACTCAATTATCTAGGTGCATTGTTACCCAAGACTCTACACAATTGCAGCAAGAATGTTTAACTCCTGTACTCAATCGTCTTTGCAGTAAAGGCTAAAATTGGTCTCTTGCAGAAGAGAAGTTGAAAGGAAATTTACTGGAGTAGTTAAGGAGAAATTTACCATTGACAGAAAGGCATAAACTAGAAGACATCAATTTAAGATAAAGAGAGAAAGAAATGAAAGCAGAATGAGAAAAAAAAACTTTCTTTACTTCATATGGGCAAGATATGAAATATATTGTGATTGGGATTGAGACAGCTTCAGTTATAGCTATCAAAAGGGGATTAGATAACTGTCTGAAGAGAAAAATATCACGACAAGGTGAAGAAACATAAGCAAGATTTTTTTGTGAACACGTTAATTGGAGTGAGACGATGAGAGGAAGAGTGGAGGGGAACGTTCAGAGGAAAGGGAATAGTCATGGGGATGAGGAAGAAGAGGGTTGGGAGAAGGTTTTGGAAGAGCGAAGCAGAGCAAGTATTGAAAAGCGGAGGGTAATAAAGAATGAGAATGCGATTAGCTGAGTTGCTCTTGCTGAGAGACAACCAAGATATCACTGGCTGAATGGCTTCCTCTGCTCCTGTAACTCCTCTAGGATTCTATTGTCTAATGATGTCTGTGCACAATCTTGGAGCTGATCTCTGCAAGAACTGATTTTTTGAATGCATTAAACAATAAACTAAATTAGAAGTTGTCATGACATTGGCAAGAATGAATTGAAATGAGAAAGGTCAGTGGCTAATTTTGCACTACACGCTGCTAGCTGGTAGTCTCATGCGTTGGCCATATAATCTGGAACATGACAGAAATACTGCCTGCAATTTCCACTGATTGCAATGAAGTAAGACAATACAAAGCCTCCAGACCAAAGGGGTAGCCATGGGCACAAGTATGGGCCCCAGCTATGCCTGTCTCTTTGTTGGCTACATAGAACAGTTGATCCTCTGTAATTACACCGGAACCACTCCCCACCTCTTCCTCCACTACATTGATGACTGCATTGGCTCCACCTCGTGCTCCCGCGAGGAGGTTGAGCAATTCATCAACTTCACCAACAAATTCCACCCTGACCTTACATTTACCTGGACCATCTCTGACATCTCCCTCCCCTTCCTGGACCTCTCCATCTCCATTAATGATGACCGACTTGACACTGACATTTTTTACAAACCCACCGACTCCCACAGCTACCTGGATTACACCTCCTCCCACCCTACCTCTTGCAAAAATGCCATCCCATATTCCCAATTCCTCTGCCTGTATCTGCTCCCAGAAGGACCAGTTCCACCACAGAACACACCAGATGGCCTCCTTCTTTAGAGACCGCAATTTCCCTTCCCACGTGGTTAATGATGCCCTCCGACGCATCTCGTCCACATCCTGCACCTCTGCCCTCAGACCCCACCCCTCCAACCGCAACAAGGACAGAACGGCCCTGGTGCTCACCTTCCACCCTACCAACCTTCGCATAAACCAAATCATCCGCCGACATTTCCACCACCTTCAAAAAAACCCCACCACCAGGGATATATTTCTCTCCCTACCCCTTTCCGCCTTCCGCAAAGACCGTTCCCTCTGTGACTACCTGGTCAGGTCCACGCCCCCCTACAACCCACCCTCCAATCCTGGCACCTTCCCCTGCCACCGCAGGAATTGCAAACCTGCGCCCACACCTCCTGCCTCACCTCCATCCAAGGCCCTAAAGGAGCCTTCCACATCCATCAAAGCTTTACCTGCACATCCACCAATATCATTTATTGTATCCGTTGCTCCTGATGCGGTCTCCTCTACATTGGGGAGACTGGACACCTCCTAGCAGAGAGCTTTAGGGAACAGCTCCGGGACAACCGCACCAATCAACCACACCGCCCTGTGGCCCACCATTTCAATTCCCCCTCCCACTCTGCTGAGGAATGGAGGTCCTGGGCCTCCTTCACCGCCGCTCCCTCACCACCAGACGCTTGGAGGAAGAACGCCTCATCTTCCACCTCGGAACACTTCAACCCCAGGGCATCAATGTGGACTTCAACAGTTTCCTCATTTCCCCTTCACCCACCTCACCCTAGTTACAAACTTCCAGCTCAGCACTGTCCCCATGACTTGTCCTACCTGCCTATCTTCTTTTCCACCTATCCACTCCACCCTCCTCCCTGACCTATCACCTTCATCCCCTCCCCCACTCACCCATTGTACTCTATGCTACTTTTTCCCCACCCCCACCCGCCTCTAGCTTATCTCTCCACGCTTCAGGCTCACTGGCTTTATTCCTGATGAAAGGCTTTTGCCCGAAACGTCGATTTTACTGCTCCTTGGATGCTGCCTGAACTGCTGTGCTCTTCCAGCACCACTAATCCAGATATGGGATGGGGATGTTGATTGACAGCACATCTTGAAAAAAAAGAGATCCTCTTGTTTCTGCTTTATTCCACTACTCCTTTATTCTTCTTCAAATATTTAAATGGATGAACAAGATCACTGGATGAAGTTTTATTGTTGAGTTTTATTGCTGCACCGCATCAAACCTATTGCCTGAATTGTTGTTTGAGCTCTCACAGTGAAAATCACCTTTATTTCCACCACTTCCTACAACGTCCTATTCCTGGACCACTCACTGCTCACTGGAAATCCCTGAATTGACTGGCATCCCTGGTTGTGGAATCATCTTTAAAAGTCCATAATGGAGTGTTGGAACACCTTCTCTAATCCAATATTTCAACTTTAGTTCGGGTCGACTGGGCTGAATCTTACTTTCAATTGGCTTTATCTAATTTGTCTTTTTTAGAGGAATTCCCACCATGATGACTCAGCAAGCTCTTTCACCTTATCATGTCAAATTCATCACATTAATTATCTATCATTAGTTTTTGTGCCCAATTCCTATCCCATCTTACCATGTGCCATTTCCAGAACAGCTTGCCATTTCAGTAGGTATTGTGGAAGTCATGAACATTCCATGCACCTAAGGCAGAGGATGTTGGGGATGCTGTCAGCAATCCAGGTTGTGGGCTCCATGAGAGCAAGCAAAGAGCCCAGAGTTATAGCCAGGTCCAGTCTATAAACTGGGTGCTTGACTCTGAGAGCAAAGTGTCCTTGCCTCAATATTACAATGATAGTTGCCCATGCAGCCTTAGGTGTATCATTGAAGTGCATTAGCATCCTGTAAGCAAATTTGGGATGTGCTTGTGGGTGTGGAGTGCATTCGGTCAGTGTCCATGGAACGTGCCCAATATATTGGTCAAAGTGAGGACTGCAGATGATGGAGTTTAGAGTCGAGAGGGTAGTGCTGGAAAAGATCAGCCGGTCAGGCAGCATCTGAGGAGCAGGAGAATCGACGTTGATTCCTGACCTGCTGTGCTTTTCCAGCACCACACTCTCAACCTCAATATATTGGTGCCCAGTATCCAACATGGAGCTCCTTTGCAGCAACCATTGAGTTAAAACCACTAACTATCTGCTCTTGTATCCATGTTAAATTTTTCTGACAATTAGTTTGTATGATAAGTCTGTTAAGATAGCAATCTATGATGGGTTTGATGGTTAACAAATTATTTCAAAACCAATAAAGGGCATCAGTGAGGAACTCACTGCAAGATCTCTCAATGCCACTTGAGGAGAATGGTGAAGTTGGAGCGATATTGGGATGAACAGCTTATCCCCTTCCACCACTCATCTCAGAATAGCCAATGTTGCTCAGAGCTTGGCATGGTTCTGGACAAAGTTGGAGAAGGAAATCTTGACCAATTTTGTGTACAGTTTGAATGATGCTGAGTTACAGCAATGTGTTTTAGCAATCTATCTTAATTCTTATCTCAGAGGAGTCACTGCATTATAGTAGTATATTGTTATCATTTCTGTGACAGTCATTGATCCATTAGTTGTGAATGAGACAGCTAATGCACCTTGCAACTTTCATGCAATTAAATTTGGCACAGTACTGCACAGAAATATAATTAGACAAATTATGATACCAAGTCATAAAATATTAGGAGAGGTGACCAAAAGCTTTGTGAGAGAAGTTGGTTTAAAGAAGAGAAAGAGCGAGTTAGGAATGGAATTCCAGAGTGTGGGATGAAGGCACAACTGTCAATAGTGAAACAAAAGAAGTGAGTAGATTAGATTGCCTACAGTGTGGAAACAGGCCCTTTGGCCCAACCAGTCCTCCAAAGAGTAATCCACCTAGACCCCCTTCCCTCTGACTAATGCACTAACACAATGGGTAATTTACCATGGCCATTTCACCTAACCTGCACATCTTTGGACTGTGGGAGGAAACCCATGCAAACAGGGGGAGAACATTCAAGCTCCACACAGGCAGTTGTCTGAGGCTGAAATTGAACCTGGGACCCTGGTGCTGTGAGGCAGCAATGCTAACCACTGAGCCACCATGCTGCCCTTAATATTGGAAAGGCCAGAAATGAGGGATCACAGGGTTTCTGAATGTTTCTGGGCTTGTAGAGCTCACAAAGATAGGAAAAGTTGAGGCTGTACATTGATTTGACAAACTATTATCTGTCAAATTGTGGGACCCTCTCATTAGGAAATCTTCATTACTAGACAATGATCCAGTAGACTGATTTGGCTATCTTATAGTGAGATTTTCTTTTCAGATTGAAGGCATGGTTCTAGCTGAGATCACAGCACCATAGGGACAATATTCAGTTGCACTCTTCCTTCCAGAGCTCAGTTGCAGTTCAAAGACTTCTTTTCCATGAGCACCATAGTGTGATGAGCAGTTCTGAAGATCGCTGTGTTTTGCTGAGTGTCAATAATACATGCAAATCAGAAACAAGGTTTGAACCTAACGAGATAAAGGTCTGGAGTTTGACCAAAGTCCTACTGTGAACAGCCTATGCTACATGTATCTTAAAGTTTGAGGCTTGAAACAAACTCAACTCATATCCCCACAGCAACATCAAACAGCTATGATTTATTATTCAAGCTGTTTCTTAAGGAGCTCGAGAATGAAGACCAGGAGAATGTGAAATCCGATTTTCATACTTCACTAACTCGTTAAGTTTAAATGGAGTAAAGGAGGGAATTACTGCAAAGAATATGATCAGTTACAATCTTGTGTGTTTGACAGTGTTTAATTATACTCAGCAACCCTCAGTCATTTGATCAACTTGGGCATATGTTGTCTGAGGTTTCTGGCTCTGAAACAGTGTTGGCTGAGGAATGCACAAAGCCCAACTCACATGACCTCGGGTAGGAGAACAACTCCAGATCTTGAAGAAGAGAGACCTACATTTCAGATCTTCATAATCCCTATAACAATATAATTTGCACCCAGTTTCTACCATGTAATGAGTTATGTCTGCTAAGGCAAGAGCCTCCTGTTATGAGACCACCTAATGATTTCCCTCTACCACACTAGAGAAAATGGGTCCTATTGATTCCAAAGTAAAAGAAAGATGTTATTGGTAAATTTATCTTATAGTCACCAAAAGTCCAGATTGCTCATATAGCATGACAAACTGTAAGGATTTATTATATGTTATGGTGTAAGTGGTACAGACTCCAGAGAATTTCAAACAGATTTTCAGACACAGAGGCCTACGACTGGAGACAGTCATTAGCTGCAAGCTCTGAGTATCCTAAAGTTTGCAGAAGAGCAACTCCTGGTAAGATTCAACAATGTACCAATTTCCCCTCATGTTTTTTTTCACTTTGGATGAGAAATTCAATTGTGTAAATTCTCTTATGGAGCAGTACTATGGCTTTCAACCTCCTCATCTTGCAGGCAGAATGTACTGCAGCCTATCTTGCTGGATTTGAAGGTGTCAGTGTTGGACTGGGGTGTACAAAGTTAAAAATCACACAACACCAGGTTATAGTCCAACAGGTTTATTTAGAAGGACTAGCTTTCGGAGCAGTGCTCCTTCGTCAGGTGGTTGTGCCTGATCAACCACCTGATGAAGGAGCAGCGCTCCGAAAGTGCTTCCAAGTCAACTTGTTGGGCTATAGCCTGGTGTTGTATGATTTTTACCTTGCCAGAGATTAGCATGTATCCAGGAGCATACTGTATGTGCGCTGGCAAATATAAATTTGGCACCAGTCTGACGTGACACAGCTCGAACAGCTGACTGGATGTTAGGGACATCAGATGGACCTTGAAACAAGGTTTCAATGGTTACCCATGAAGAAAGAAGCAGAAAGCTATGAGATGAACTTCGCTCTAATGTTGTTTCAAGGTCCAGGCCATCTGATTATGACGTTTAGAGCTTATTCCGTTCCTTGAAGATACCTTGGAGTGTGTTTTGAGGGGTGGTTAGTTTAAATGCTGCATGCTGGATTTATATAGCTAGACTGTGGCACAAAGGGCACCAACTTATTTGGGATTGCAATAGGAGTGCCTCTGAGTTCAGAATATGACAGAGGCAGTGCAGAGTCCAAGCTCTGCACCATCCCCACAGCAAAATTGAAGGTGGAATCCTCCATGCCTCTTGATAATGACTGAGATGACAGAATTTCAGTGGTCATCTGTTTCAGTTGTTTAATAGATGGAGGTGTGTGGAATCACTGAGAGGTGGTTGGTAGCATTACCAAGTGTGCAGTTGTGAAATGAGATGCCTGGGCATTTGGCATGAGACCTGAGTACCAGGAAGTGTAACTGGGGGTTTGAATTGGCAAGGCAGATTGTCACTGATTTCTAGACTCCTGTCAATACAAAATGCATACCTTGCGATGCTGCTCACCGTAGCCAACCCTGCCATGAAACACCAAAGTTACTGTGGTTGTAAAGTCATAGAGTCATACAGCAGGAAACAGAATCTTCCATCCAAGCAGTCCACACCAAACATAATCCAAACTAAAGTAATCTTACCTGCTTGCTCCTGGCCCCTATCCCGTCAAACCTTTCCTATTCATGTACCTATGCAAATGTCTTTTAAATGTTGCAATTGTACCCACATCCACCACTTCCTCAGGAAGTTCATTCCACATGCAACTCACCTTCTGTGTAAAAGATTAGCCCCTCATGTCTTTTTTAAAATCTCTCTTGTCTCATCTTAAAACTGGGACCCCAAATCTTGAAATTCCCTATCCAGGGAACAGACAGCTACCATTAATTTTATCTATAACCCTCATTATTTTATAAACTTCTATAAGGTTGTCCTTTAACCTCCTGTGCTCCAGTGAAAGAGATCCCAGCCTATTCAGCCTTTCTTTATAACTCAAACCTTCCATACATAGCAAGATCCCGGTAAATCACTGCTGAAACCTCTCCAGCTTAATGATGTCCTACTAATAACTAGGCAACAGAACTGGGCATAATATTCCAGAAGAGGCTTCATCAATGTCCTGTACAGTCTCAACATGACTTCACAACACCTATACTGTGGTGATCTTCTGCAGTCTCTTTAAAATGACCGCTCATAGATATATAGATATTGAGGTCCTGGAATGAGATAGCTCAATGAAGAAAGAGCAGGAGCAGGAAGAGAACAAGGTCGAGGATGAGGCCATGAAGGGAAGATGGCATTAAACAAAGAGGATCCCTGCTGTGTGATGAGTTGGCGTTATCCTGCCAATGTTCTGGAGGATGAACCTCTTCCTCACCTTCATGGCCACCAGAACTTAATGAAACAAGAGACCACCAGGCCTTGACTTCTTGCTTATCTCTGATGCAGTGAAAGTCTTTGACTCAAACCTCAGAACTCTCCCTCAAGGCAACAGCAACCTCAGAGATGGATGTCTTGAGATTCTGAACAATTCTCACACTCAGTCTGACCCACCTCCATTCCTGTCATTCCATTAGTTCTCCGTGGTAAAGATCCATACCAACATCCATAGATAAAAAGGACTTTTTAAAGTGATAACCAGACTTTTACTCAGTTTCTGACCCAAAACCATATCCTGTCTCTGTAATGAAAATTCAGTCCTTAATCATTTACCTTTCTCCCTGGACATAACAACAGTCTCTTCTATCACTGAGCTAAAAGCTCCTGCTTCAGGTCCCATCTCAGGACTGGTTGGCCATGGAAGAAGAATTAATTCTTTGTTTCAACTGGCTGATATTTCTTTCCATCACATTCCTATTATTCCCCCAAAAAGGAAAGAAAAAGCACGTGGAGATAACACAAGACAAAATTAACCCATCATCTTTATTGTTGTAATGAAAACTGGTTTTCAAGTATTTCTTTTCATACCCTCAAACCAGGTAGCCAATGAATCTGCCTTTTACCTTTCCTAATGCTTTAATATCATTCTTGCTGTGGAGAGCATATTACTTCACACAGTAATTGAACTGAGATCATATTAACATTTTATATAGGCTCATCATTACCTTTTAGCTTTTACATGCTATACTTCATATGATAAAACCTAGAATTTCATTATCTCGTTTTATGGCCTTATCAACCCGAGATCCTGCTTTTAATGTTCTAAGACCCTGTATTCCAAGTCTATCACTTTTTACACAGCAGAATCGACGTTTCAGGCATAAGCTCTTCATCAGGAATGTTTTGTGTTATCTCCATGCACTCTTTCTTTTTTCCTTTTTTGGGGGATAATGGGAGATTGATAGAAAGAACCATCAGCCAGTTGAAATCCAAATTAATTCTTCTTGCATGGCCAACAAGTCCTGTTGAACATTCCTGTTGAAGGGCTTATGCATGGAGGCTAACACTACAAATGATGAACTTCATTGATCATCCTAACTCATATGGGAAAGGGGGCAAGCTGCAAAACCAAGATGCTCTAATTTAGAAGTTGATGGTACCTCGTTAGAAATGCATATTTAGAACTTCTGCAATCTTCACAGTAGCAGTCATAGAGTCATAGAGATGTACTGCATGGAAACAGACCCTTCGGTCTAACTCATCCATGCCAACCAGATATCCTAACCTAATCCAATCCCATTTGCCAGCAGTTGACCCATATGCCTCCAAACCCTTCCAATTCATATATCTATCCAGATGTCTTTTAAATGCTGCAATTGTATCAGACTCCACCTCTTCCTCTGGCAGCTCATTCCACACATTCACCTACCTCTGCATGAAAATGTTGCCCTTAAGGTCCCTTTCAAATCTTTCCCCTCTCACCCTAAGTGTATGCCCTCTAGTTTGAGACTCCCCCATCCCAGGGAAAAGACCCTGTCTATCCTCTCATGATTTTATAAACCTCTATAACGTCACCCCTCAGCCTCTGATGCTCCAGGGAAAACAGCCCCAGCTTATTCAGCCTCTCCCTGTCGCTCAAATCTAGCAATGTCCTTGCAAATCTTTTCTGAACCCTTTCAGGTTCATCATTCCGATAGGACAGAGACCAGAATTGCACACCATATTCCAAAAGTAGCCTAACTAATGTCTTATAAAGCCGCAACATGACCTCAGTGTTCTGTCAGTCATAAGATAAAAGCATTCTTAATTTACACTTGCAGGTGTGGAAGGATAAATTATGATTTGGAGGTGAGAAGGGTATAAAAGGTGAATTAAAATGACGTTGCCTCCTTTACTGTTTATCATAAAATGGCATATCTTTGACAGTGCAAGCTCACAGCACATGAAAGATGAATTATTTATTCAGATATCTTAGGAAATACAAACTTGATGGCTTTGACAGATTTATGAGATTCCTAAGAGACTAACAGTTTATCCAAGTGTCAACTCAGGTGACATTTCTGGTTCTTGGCAGGTTTATGAGTGTCTGTGGATTTCTAATTATTGGTGAGGGAGTGACAGGTCAGAGGTTAAGGGGAGTGAGGAAATTGGAGGTTGGGGAATGAGGGCTGCAGGTAGTGAGAGGAGTGGACGATGAGGGGTATATGTGTGTGTCAGAGGATGAGGATTTGAAAGTGAGCAGGCTGGTTTGAAGGTTTAACTTTGTGTGGATGAGCCGTTGATGCCATTGAAGAATGGGGTACATGTTTCTAGGAAAGGAAGCCTTTTCACCTGACAGCTTCAGACTTGGCCTGCTTTCACAGTTGCTTCTGTTTCAGGTTCCAGAGGACAGCAGGCCCATTTAGAGAGCATCCAGCCGCCACTGCATTGAGATCTCATTAATTGCTATCTCTGCACCATAGCATGACATTCTGAGCAATTTCAATCCCTAATTTCCATCTTCAACATGAAAATCCAGCCTCTACTCTTTGCTTTCTCCCTTCTAGTTTGCTATCATTAATATCTCTGCTTATCTCCATGCCGTACTTTGTCAAAGGTTTTTGAAAGTTCATCCACTCCATTTCCCTGTCTGTCATATTTATGAGCTAGTCAAAATATTCTGTAAGTTTTCCCAACTGCAATTATTCATTCTAAATCATGCTAGCTACTTCTGGGTGTTTTATGCATACTTTGATGTGTGATTGTAGAATTCAAGAAATTATATGACACAAGAACAGTTCTACTGTTATTAAAATGTTACATCTTCATTTTCCAGTCTTAGCTTGGTCTCCATTTTTAAAAGTAGGAAGAACATGTGATCCTACTAATCTCTGGTCCATAAATCATTTAAAAGAAGCATTCCTCTGAATGAGAGTAGATGATTGCATCATCCAAGGACAAGTTACATAAGTGCAAGGTGAAGCATTCAATATGTGGTGTCTGATAGAATGTTTTTGTTAATAATCTAGCCTTAAAGAAGATGAATGATGCTGATCAAGTTCATGATTCATTTAAATCTGAAACTGCCCTGAGGATTTGAACTTCAATTTAGAAGAAATAGTAGACCCAGAACAATGATGGTTTTCTGCAACTATTGAGAGGCTAATCCTTTAATTTTGTTGCTAACTGTATATTGCTGCAAGACAACACATCAGCCAATATATATGTCACAGCAACAATAAGCTGAGAAGTGCATAGTTACACAGACATGCTGGTAAATGGCCTGACTTGGCTTTGCTGAGAAATATTACTCACTGAATGCGAATTTAACACATAAGATTCAAAATTTCTGGTTGGTTGAATTCTAAAAATAATATTATAGCTTCCCTTCCCCCCCACCCCATCCCCTATACTCTTTCTCTCTTACACATATCAAAAGTTATTATTTTATTCTCCTCCACATTATAATTACTCTATATCACATTCATCCTTAACTTCAGCTAGGATAGCAGATGAATTAGTATTGGACTCATACGGTACACCAGATTCATTTTACATAGACCATTTATTATACGTGAGTCCATTAGACCATAACACCCTATCATCATGATTTAAGTGGTAACCTTCCTCGATTTATTTCTAGAACCCAAGTGTGAGAAATGTTTATGGTGAATTATCTCAATTTTAAGTGTAACTGAAATATTTCTGGCAAGGAAGCATACGAGATAACCTGTTTTGTTTGTGCATCGAAGACATGTGAAATAACTCAGGGAGATTTATGAGTTGCAATTATAGATAAAGTTTTACACAATTTATTTAATAAGCACCTTATTTCAGAAGTTCAATTTCAGGTGCAGATTTAATCAATGGGGTTCTTTGTCGTTATCAAAACTGTTGAAAAAGATAGTGCAGATGTTCAGGAAGTATATTGAGGCAGATGTCATAAATGCACAGTGGTTTCTTTGTTTTTCTGCATTAATTAGAGTATAATAAAGCACTCTGGTAACCTGTCTTCTTTACAAAGCAGAATATGATTTTTTTAAAAATCCAAATTGATTTCAGTATCCCTTCTTCAGCACTGTGAATTATCGATGTGGTTATATGAAAATTTGACGTTGAACATAGCTCCATCACTTTTGTTTCTGAGTTATAAGGTTCTGACCTCATGTCCCACTCCAGACTGAGTTAACATGGCACTGTCCAAGGTGTTGCCTTTTGCATAAGATGTTGAAGCGAGACCCCATCTGCTATAAAATGTTTCTTGGCACAATTTCAAAGAATATCGTGGTAGCCTGGCCAAAGGTCAACCCTGAATCCACATTATAAATAATACGTGATCATCAACACATTGCTGGTTGTTGTATTTACATCAGGGTTTCAGCATTTCCTATATTACACCAGAGATATTTCATACTTGAAAAAGTACTTACTTAGTTGTAAGGTGCTTTCAAAAATCTAGTGAACATAGAGTCATGCAGTACAGGAATAGACCCTTTGGTCCAATGAGTCTATGCCAAACATAATCCCAAACTAAACTAGTCCCATCTGCCTGCACTTGGCCCATATTCCTCCAAACCCTTTAAGTGCTATATGAATGCAAATCATTCTTTACCAATGTGCCACTCTAAAATAGTTTTTAAAACATTTTTAAAGGAATTTTTGTTCGAAATTTTGAAATTTCTCCCAATTATGCTGGTCCTTGGATGATTTTGTGTTTGGCAATATGGAAATGACTGGAAACTTGAGGGAAAAAAACCACTTCTCAAATCCAATCAAATTTTGTTGCAATCATCAATGCCACCCAGAGTAAAAACTTAAAGCAACCAATCTTGATGACTACGAAACCTAATAAGAGCAACCAATCATAAAAAGTAGGAGTAGGAGTCGGCCATTCAACCCATCCAACCTGGCGAAAGTGAGAACTACAGACGCTGGAAATTAAAGTCAAGATTAGAATGGTACAGGAAATGCACAGCAGGTTAGGCAGAATCTGAGGAGCAGGAATATCGATGTTTCAGACAGGAGCCCTTTCATCAGGAATGAGGAATCCTGATGAAGGGCTCCTGCCTGTAACGTAGATTTTCCTGCTCCTCGGATGTTGCCTGACCTGCTGTGCATTTCCAGCACTATTCTAATCTTCACCCATCAAACCTGCCCAGCTATTCTAATACAGACCTGAATAACTATTTCTTGCCTTTTTCCCTTGACTTCCTTGACAAACAAAAATCTGTACTTTGTCAGATCAGGTCTTCACGGAGGTTCGTGAACATGAACAAGCTTTATTGAATATAGCTATACACAAGGGAAGGTAAGAGAAACATCTTCTAGAACCCTACAAATTCAAGTTTCAGGTCTATGTGATCAGAGGACAAAACACCTTTTGCACATGCTCAGTAGATATTCTGAGCGCAAAGGTATCATGAACTCTTTACTTTGCATTGTCTCACTCAACCTTACACATATTCTATGATCCAGTGTTCACTGATATTTGTGGAAGAGAATTCCAAAAAATTAACAATTTCTCCTTTTTTTATTCTTAAATGGGAGGTAATTTCTGTTTAAACACTGTCCCCTAGTTCTATGCTCTTCCACAAGAGGAAACATCCATTCAACTATTAATGTATTGTGCCTGTTCAGAATCTTATCTTTTTCAAAGAGATCATTTTTTCAACTTCTAAATTCCAAAAAATATGCAGCCAACTTGGTCAATCATTCCTCATAAAGCAACACCCTTGAATTGTCTCTAAACTGCTTCCAACCAAAGGCAAAAGTGAGGACTGCAGATGCCGGAGATTAGAGTCGACAGTGTGGTGCTGAAAAAGCACAGCAGATCAGGCAGAATCTGAGGAGCAGGAAAATCAATGTATCAGGCAAAAGCCTTTCATCAGGAATGCCTCACTCTCGACTGCTTCCAACCAAAGTGTATCCCTCCTTAAATAAAGAGAATAGTAGTGCACACATTGCGTGAAGTGTTGTCTCATCAATGTCCTGTCATGGTACAATGTTCCTATGTTTATGTGCCACCCACTTCTAATAAGGGTCACATTCCATTTGCCTTCCTACTTACTTGTTGTACTTCAATGCTAACAATTAAGTTAATAAAACTGAATGTGATCCAAGACAAAGAAAAAACAGCCACAGCCAGTTTAATGCAGGGATTAATTTAAATATGAAACATGTATCAACATGAGAGGTTGTCCTGTAGAGGGTCTTAACCTTATTGTACCTGAGGCCCCAATTTTGTGCATGGAAATGTCCATGGAATCTCTGTGATATGACACAAAAACACTTTGTACAGGAAAGTTAGTTTTATGATTAAACAAAGAGATACAAAGCACTAACTAACCTTATTCTATGCTCCATGATTCTGTGAAAGGTGATCCATCACTTTTGCACAGCCTGTATATGAATGATCCTTCAAATAATTCACCTGGAAGAAAGATTCTCTGACTACTCCACAGAACAATATCATAAATCCATTTATTAAAAAAGACAGGGAAATGATTTTGATCCAAATATAAAGAACGTCCACTCTTTCTCACCAAATAGCTTAATAAAATAGAAATATGTGACCCAGAAACACCTCTCGGCTAACGGCATTATTAATGAATAATCTTCCAACATGTCGCATGACAGGTATCAAGATCCCCAGCAACATTAGATTGAAACAGCTGACTTTATTTTTTAACTAAAAGCTCATTTCCATCCATGATTTGATGAATTCTAGCATGTTATGGTCAAGATATGACAATTTGGAAGGATTAATTGATCAACAGCATAGTGATTTAACATTCTTATTGCCTCAGTTGCTAACAGTTCTAAGTTTTACGTACAAATGTGATAGAAGTAAAAGTTTTTGTTATCCTCGGCAGAATTCTTTGTAAACATAACTACACCTGTGTCCTGAAGGTAAACTAGCTACACTAAGTTTTGCAACTTAACTCTAAAATGGTTGCTCACCATTTCAAACCTTGCATCTTAATTTGATGAAGATTTAAATCTCCATGTTTTAGGCAGTGTTATATTGATACATTGTGATTCCATTCTCACATCTAACAACCTGCTGCAATACTGAATCAGTGTAAACCACACATCTCAACATTCAAAGTCAGCATTTATGCATTAAATGGAGTCAATATAAAAGTAGGATTGACCCCCCAAAGAAATTATTTGCAATTGTAGGAAAAAAAATTCTAATGTTTTCAATTTGTTACTTATTTGATCCACTATCAATTTTCATAATAGCAAAAAATATTCGGCTAGAATGTATTTTTACATGAGTGTATCTCCAGAGGGAAGTCAAACTGATCACACTCCAATGTCTGGTCAACAAAATCAATCTTACTTAAAGCCAGTCAGCTCACAACTGCATTACATAGGCTGCCTGACCAGTCGTTTCGCAGGTTTTAGACTTGTGTTTTGAATTAAAATGAAATGTGGTACCAAAGCACACTTGTAAGCATTGTAACACTGCAGAATCCAGCATTCTGTGAAAATATTACATTCAAGGCACAGTCAGTTCCAAGGTGTTGTTTCATTTCCCTTTTCCAAAATATTAATTACATGCACTTCACTTCATCTGGAAATATGGTAAGGGGCGAGTTGCAAGATTTTCATCAGCTCACTTCGGATAGTCCAAATGTCCTTGAGGAGAATTTCAAAGGTAACAGGTAGCGAGATTGGAAAAGTATATGAAAGAGAGAAATAAGCTCCATGCTATGCAGTGCTGTTTTTAACTGTGCTTCTTGTACTGCAGGTAAACTGCCTAGACTCTATAGGAGATTCTGTAAGAAGTCCTAAGAGCAATTGGATTGCTCTTTGGAATTAGGGCTCAGTATAGTTCTGGGAGCCTAGCTGCTTGGAAAAACATACAAGTAATTAATTGTTCAGCGTAGCTAAGAATAGGATTTAAAATGTCCTCAATAAATGGAATTAGAATTAGCATTATTGTCACATGTACTGAAATGAACACAGTGAAAAGTGTACAAGTCGCTACTTATGGCACCATCTTAGATACAAAGATACCTAGTATAACTGAGCGTGGCTACAGCTCAGGGCAAAAACACATATATAGTTCTAGCTTAGCGAAGCAACTGTAGATGAAGCTAGAGTTGTGAGTGTGAATAAGTAATGGATTGTTATTTTTGGTGCCCAAGGGAATTTAAGTTAAGGATAGTAGGGTGATCAATCAGAATAGGGAACAGTGGTTGAGGTGCCCAACACAAAATGAATTTGAGAGCATATTCTGTGGGCAGATCAGCAAATTGTAATCCCTTGTGAAGTTCAATGAGTTTTGATTATCGACTGTTTCATTAACAGCTGTGGGGAATTACTGAGAAATCTTTGCAACCTTTTTTTAATCTGATTTTCTATTTAATGCATGCTATGGATTGTTTGCTCATTGTCTATTATATATATATATTCATCACGTATTAATTCTGAGTGTTTGAACACAACATGTATTATATTGTAAATATTGTATTGCTGTTCTGATATTGGATAGAAAGGTTTATTGCTTGCTCAAAACTATGGAATCTTGTGGCTTTAGTTTCTTAATAAGCCACCTGCATCACAGATTTTATCTACTGAAAAGAGAATTGTTTCTGGTCCCGAGGCAGGTTGTAACATAAGTTCAGTCGTCTGAGGAAATAAAACCTGCTGTAATTCCTGACTAATTATAAAACTGAATTCTGAATCATATGCACTGACTCTCTGGTTAATCCCACTGATCATCCACTGAATATCCAACCCAGTCTCCTGAAACCTGATTTAATTCCTTGATAGCAAACCTTTCTGAAGAATGACATCGCCACATACCTCCTCTTCTCCTATGTGACACTAACCTCTTCTAACATCTGCAAGCCTTCGTACTTTGACATCCACACACCTGATACCTGACACCCCCTGACACCTGACTACATTCCAACACCTCGGCTCCCTGACACCTATGTAACATCATAGAATTTCTGCAGTGTGGAAGCAGGCTATTCAGCCCATCAAGCCCACTTGGATCCTCCCAAGAACATCCCACACTGTCACATGGCGGTTGAATTGAACCTGGGTTCCTGGCGCTGAGGGGCAGTAGGCGCTGAGCAGTAGGTAACTATTGAGCCACTTTGCCACCCAACATCTGAATTTCCTGGTAATTGGCCCAGCTGAGGCATCCATTCCATCTTGACACCTGAAAACAGAGTGGAAGAAGGGTCAAAGTTGTAATTGTGTTTCTCTCTCCACCACCAGCTGATGCTAAACATGTCAGGTTTCTCCAGCATTCTCTGTACTTATTTCTGTCAGGTCTGAGCATCTGCTCTGCAGGCAACCTGCACCTTGGCCATGCCGATGTTATGGAAAAGAAAATTCAGAAATAAACCAAAATGCAAGAGAAGAAATCCTCCACTCAATGAGAGGTGGTTCATGTGACTTCAAAGTGTTTTGATTAAACTCATCTCAAAACTGTGCAAAAGAAACATATCTGTGAGTACACTGCTGTCAGGTGGAGGGGTAATGTGAAGAGACCAGAACAAGAGGATTCTGGGTAATCCCAAGATGGAGGATGGGAAAAATTTCTGGCTGTAACAAGCTGCTCCTTTTTTGAGATATTTTAGGTGTTGGAGGTGATTTCCTCGAATTCCAGGAGCAGCAATTACTGCTTTATATGCTGTTGAATTGTTTTGGAACTTTGGAGGAAAAAAAGGCCAAACAACAGCACTTTTAAAAGGGAGAAGCACGGACAAAGGAAGCACATTGGGATGTCAGTGCACGAGACAGAGAGAGAAAGAAACCTACATTGCCAACTGACGAAGTCAGCAGTTATAGCCTTTGCTGTTGAATTCACGTATTGCTGGACATCGGAGTGTGTCTGGGGAAATTAAAACAAACAGTGAAATTCACAACTGATCTTAGAGGAACCTCTCTGGGAGACGTCATAGCACAGAAGCAGATAAGTGGATTTTAAGTATGGCCTTTAAATAAGTCTGCAGTAGTGAGTAGAGTGCGTCCTTTCTTGAATATATGTTTTATTGAGCTATATCTCTTGATTAAACTTAAAATATAAGCCGTAAGTATTAATTTAAACTGGAGCAGTGTTTTGTAGAGGAATAAGACAGTGCTATTTTCTGGGTCTGTAGATCAAAAGAAGCAATAATGCCCCTTAGTAGAGTGATATGCTCTTCTTGTCAGATGTGGGAGTTTAGGTAGAGTTTACGGGTTACTGGGGATTTTATCTGCAATAAATGCCATCAGTTGCAAATCCTATCAGATCAAATGGATCAGTTGGAGAGGCAGTTAGAGGCAATGAGGAATTTACAAGAGCAAGGGGATGTGATGGATGGCAGTTATAGGAAGGGGGGACATCTCAGATACAGTAACAAAGATGGGTTAGCTCCAGGAAAGGTAAGAGAGGTAGGCAGGTAGTGCAGGAGTCATCTGTGGCTATCCCCATTTCAAACAAGTATGCTACTTTGGAAAATGTAGGGGGTGGCAGACACTCAGGAGTACATAGCACGAACAGCCAACAGATCCAACAGATCGATTGTGTTAGGGGACTCTCTAGTCCGAGATCCAGACAGATGTTTCTGTGGCCAGCAGCGAAAAATCAGAATGGTGTGTTGCTTCCCTGGTGCCAGGATCAAGGATGTCTCAGACAGGGTGCAGAATGTCCTCAAGGGGGAGAGGGGCCAGCAGGATCATTGTACACATTGGAACCAACGACATAGGAAGGGAAAAGGTTGAGATTCTGAAGGGACAGTATACAGCGTTAGGCAGGAATTTAAATAAGAGGTCCTCAAGAGTGGTAATATCTGGATTACTCCCGGTGCTACGAGCTAGTGAAGACAGGAATAGGAGGATATTACAGATGAATGCATGGCTGAGGAGCTAGTGTACGGGAGAAGGATTAACATTTTTGGATCATTGGAAGCTGTTTTGGGATAGAAGTGACCTGGACAAGAAGGACAGATTGTACCTAAATTGGAAGGGGACTAATGTACTGGCAGGGAGATTCGCTAGAACTGCTCGGGAGGATTTACACTAGTAGGGTGGTGGGTTGGGACCCAGGGAGGTAGTGAGGAAAGATTTCAATCTGCGACCAGTTCAGTTGAGAACAAAGGCGAGTCAAACAGTCAGGACAGGCAGGGAAAAAGCAGAGAACAACGTAGGACCAATAAATTAAACTGCATTTATTTCAAGCAAGAGGACTAATAGGGATGGCAGATGAACTCAGGGCATGGTTAGGAACATGGGACTGGGATGCCATAGCTATTACAGAAACATAGCTCAGGAATGGACAAGACTGGCAGCTTAATGTTCCAGGATACAAATGCTACAGGAAGGACAGAAAAGGAGGCAAGGGAGAAGGGCGAGTGGTGTTTTTGATAAGGGAGAGCATTACAGCTGTACTGAGGGAGGATATTCCTGGAAATACATCCAGGGAAGTTATTCGGGTGGAACTGAGAAATAAGAAAGGGATGATCACCTTATTGGGATTGTATTATAGACCCCCCAGTAGTCAGAGGGAAATTGAGAAACAAATTTGTAAGGCGATCTCAGCTACTGTAAGAATAATAGGGTGGTTATGGTAGGGGATTTTAACTTTCCACACATAGACTGGGACGGCCATAGTGTTAAGGGTTTAGATTAGATTACTTTAGATTAATTACAGTGTGGAAACAGGCCCTTCGGCCCAACAAGTCCACACCGACCCGCCGAAGCGTGACCCTCCCAGACACGTTCCCCTACATTTGCCCCTTCACCTAACACTAAGGGCAATTTAGCATGGCCAATTCACCGAACTTGCACATTTTTGGATTGTGGGAGGAAGCCAGAGCACCCGGAGGAAACCCACACAGACACGGGGGAGAATGCACAAACTCCACGCAGAGAGTCGCCTGAGGTGGGAATTGAACCCGGGTCTCTGGCGCTGTGAGGCAGCAGTGCTAACCACTGTGGAGAGGAATTTGTTATGTGTGTACACTTGGGAAATAATGCAGGGCAGGTGACAGATGTCAGTGGGGGAGCACTTTGGGGCCAGTGGTAATAATTCTATTAGTTTTAAAATAGTGATGGAAAGGGACAGACCAGATCTAAAACTTGAAGTTCTAAATTGGAGAAAGGCCAATTTTGACGGTATTAGGCAAGAACATTCGAAAGCTGATTGGAGGCAGATGTTCACAGGTAAAGGGATGGATGGAAAATGGGAAGCCTTCATAAATGAGATATCAAGAATCCAGAGAAAGTATATTCCTGAAAGGGTGAAAGGAAAGGCTGATAGGTATAGGGAATACTGGATAACTGGAGGGATTGAGGGTTTGGTTAAGAAAAAGAAGGAAGTATATGTCAGGTATAGACAGGATAGATCGAGTGAATCCTTAGATGAATATAAAGGCAGTAGGAGTATACTTAAGAGAGAAATCAGGAAGGCAAAAAGGGGACATGAGATAGCTTTGGTAATTAGAGTTAAGGAGAATCCAAAGAGTTTTTACAAATACATTAAGAACAAGAGGGTAACTAGGGAGAGAATATGGCCCCTCAAAGATCAGCAAGGTGACCTTTGTGTGGAGGTGCAGGAGATGGGGCAGATACTAAATGAGTATTTTGCATTAGTATTTACTGTGGAAAAGGACGTTGAAAATGTAGAATGTAGGGAAGTAGATGGTGACATCTTGAAAAATATCCATATTACAGAGGAGGAAGTGCTGGATGTCTTGAAAAACATAAAAGTGGATAAATCCTCAGGACCTGATCAGATGTACCCTTTAACTCTGTGGGAAGCTAGGGAAGTGATTGCTGGGCCTCTTACTGAAATATTTATATCATCTATAAGCACAGGTGAGATACCAGAAGACTGGAGGTTGACTAATGTGGTGCCACTAAATTGCCCGTAGTGTTAGGTAAGGGGTAGATGTAGGGGTATGGGTGGGTTGCGCTTCGGCGGAGCGGTGTGGACTTGTTGGGCCGAAGGGCCTGTTTCCACACTGTAAGTAATCTAATCTAATCTAATCTAATCTAAAGTTTGTAAGGACAAGCCAGGGAACTATAAGCCAGTGAGCCTGATGTTAGTGGTGGGAATCCTGAGGGACAGGATATACACGTATTTGGAAAGGCAAGGACTGATTAGAGATAGTCAACATGACTTTATGCGTGGGAAATCATATCTCAAAACTTGATTGAGTTTTTTGAAGAAGTAACAAAGAAGATTGATGAGGTCAGAGTGATAGACATGATCGATATGGACTTCAGTAAGGCATTCGACAAGGTTCCCCGTGGGAGACTGGTGAGCAAGGTTAGATCTCATGGAATACAGGGAGAACCAGCCATTTGAATACAAAACTAGCTCAAAGGTAGAAGACAGAGGGTGGTAGTGGAAGGTTGTTTTTCACATTGGAGGCCTGTGACCAGTGGAGTGCCACAAGGATCTGTGCTGGGTCCTCTACTTTTCATCATTTACATAAATGATTTGGATGTTAGCATAAGAGATATAGTTAGTAAGTTTGCTGATGACACCAAAATTAGAGGTGTAGTGGACAGTGAAGAAGGTTACCTCAGATTACAACGGGATCTGGACCAGATGGGTCAATGGGCTGAAAAGTGGCAGATGGAATTTAATTCAGAACAATGCGAGGTGCTACATTTTGGGAAAGCAAATCTGAGCAGGACTTATACACTTAATGGTAAGGTCCTAGGGAGTGTTGCTGAACAAAGAGACCTTGGAGCGCAGCTTCATAGCTCCTTGAAAGTGGATTCGCAGGTAGATAGGATAATGAAGAAGGCGTTTGATATGCTTTCCTTTATTGGTCAGAGTATTGAGTGTAGGATTTGGGAGGTCATGTTGCGGCTGTACAGGACATTGGCCACTGTTGGAATATTGCGTGCAATTCTGGTCTCCTTCCTATCTGAAAGATGTTGTGAAACTTGAAAGGGTTCAGAAGAGATTTCCAAGGATGTTGCCAGAGTTGGAGGATTTGATCTACAGGGAGAGGCTAAACAGGCTGGGGCTGTTTTCCCTGGAGTGTCGGAGGCTGAGAGGTGACCTTATAGAGGTTTCTAAAATCATGAGGGGCATGGATAGGGCAAATAGGCAAAGTCTTTTCCTTGGAGTGGGGGAGTCCAGAACTAGAGGGCATAGGTTTAGGGTGAGAGGGGAAAGATATAAAAGAGACCTAGAGGGCAACTTTTTCACTCAGAGGATGGTATGTGTATTGAATGAGCTGCTCGAGGAAGTGGTGGAGGCTGGTACAATTGCAACATTTAAGAGGAATCTGGATGGGTATATAAATAGGAAGGGTGTGGAGGGATATGGGCCGGGTGCTGGCAGGTGGGACTAGATTGGGTTGGGATATCTGGTCGGCATGTACGGGTTGGATCGAAGAGTCTATTTCCGTGCTGTACATCTCTATGACTCTAAATCAAAATCACTTACATGAACATTCCTGAGATTTCCCTAAGTTTTGTTAATCTACATTCTGAACCATGTTCTGAATTGTAGGAATTATTTAGATCTGTTGTTTTATATTGTTTAAAAATCAAATGAAATGCTTATTGAGAACCAGCTCCTGTGGTTGTTATTTCTGTTCAAGATTAGTACCAGTAATCACAACATTACAGTGGAAATAAATTACTGAACTTCCTTAAATAGCCCATGTGCTTAATGTTGTATAAATAGTCCCACTGTATCGAATTTTACTGAAAAGGGCAAAAGGTTAGTGCCATTTGCTTGATTTGGGCAGCTATACATAATAAGCATAGATAACATAAGCATTGGAGATTGTGCCAATGTTAATACAGTTATTGTCATTAGTTTATTTGTTGACTGTGACATGACAAGTACAGAACAAGATTTAATTGATCTCACAAAATGATCTTATCCAGGGATTCTCCCCTCTGCTATCTTATCTTTAGCAGAAGTCTCATTGAAACCTCCTGGAACTTTGAATCATAGAATTTTACAACACTGAAGGAGGCTATATTGCTCATTCTATCTGTCATATCAATTGCCATTCATTTGTCTCAGAAGGACTCTATTCTGCTGGTAAAGTTAATGTAGTATCAAAAACCCTGATCGGGAGACATAGAAAATGCTAAAGAAAAATAGTTAATCTCTTAAAAGGAAAGCAAGTCATTTTTAGAACGATACTTACTCCTCCTTCCCACCCCGGATCAATCACCTTTGTTTTCTACATACCAGAGCCTTCACTCAACTCTCAGTGGAACTCAAAAGAGAACTTTGAGTTGAGAAAATTCTGCTGAATCCAAGTATTGTGCAATGGCTGGATTTCTAAGTGCAATCTGGAGATTTCTCCAATATTTCTGCAGCTTTTAGCTAATATGAATAAGCAAGAATAATTGAAGCAAATCTGAGAAGAACAACTTCCATTGTCATCCTCTCGACTGTGGTAGAAACTTGTGACAGGCAGTTTTAATACTCTGCCAATACCTTACAGTGTTTCATGTTTGATCTGCACTGCTATATAAACTGGGTGCTTAGATGAGCGTTTTCCTATCAATACCCCTAGAGCCCCATTTATGTGAAGGTATTCAGGGTCCCTTTTACCTTTGCAGACATAACCTGCAAGAACATGTTCTAAACCTGCAAGAACATGTTCCTACACCCTCTAACATTGCTTCTGATCTCCTATTCCTCTTATTTTGGAACAATTACTTTCCTTTTTGTTTGCATCTTCCAATTTTCTCCCACCCATGAACAGTCTGAGCACTATCATTCTGTTTACTTGTCCCATACAATATTCTTCAAACTGTCGCATTGAACATTGATGGAGAAAAGTTAAATGGAGTTACCTTCATGTTATATCCTAATGCTCCTGACCTGCTATTAACTCCTTGCTTCATCATTCTGCACTTGTTTCTTTATTCCAATGCTTCTCCCTTCATTTGCTTTTTTTGTCCAGTGACAGGGGAGGTGATGGTCTAGTGATATTATCACTGGACTGTTGATTGAGAGACACAGGTAAAGCGCTGGGGACCCGAGTTCGAATCCCACCATGCCAGATGGTGGAATTTGAATTCAATGAATATCTGTAACTAAGGATCTAATGACTACTATAAATCCATTGCCAATTGTTGGAAAAGCCCATCTGGTTCCCTAATGTCCTTTAGGGAAGGAGGTCTGCCATCCTTACCCTGGTCTGGCCTACTTGTGACTCTAAAGCCACAGCAATGTGGTTGACTCCCAGCTGCCCTCTGGCAATTAGGGGTGGGCAATAAATGCTGCCTGGCCAGTGACACTCTCATCCTATTACAGAATAAAGGAAAAACAAACTCTCACTAGAGTGTGCTCCTTCTTTATCAGCTTTCCTTCTTTATCCACTGCAAATCTTTCCTGAATGCTGAAATGGTCTATTAAACACACCTCCATTGTTGTTAAGTCTTCCATCTTTTAGAATGGATTGGAAGTTTAGATTCATTAATCCATACATCCCAGAACTTCTTTTAAGTCACATTCTCAAGATAACTTAAGGTTTTATAAAAACAGGGGACATCTCAGCCCAGACAATGCATTAAAGGTGTAAAGTTACAGTAACCTGTATCCTCAATGTATCCAGGCACAGAAGCTGCTGACCATTCTATGGCCACTACACCAAGACTGTCCGCAGAAATGGATGAGGAACACAAGATTACAGAGGCCCAGGTCCTCCACCAACCTCCAGCAGATGTGGCCTGCTTTCTCCTACTAAGGTTTGAGCTATAGGTGTCCCCATAATGTAGCGAAAATGCAAGAGATCCACTGTCATTCATCCTCCATGGAATACAGTGCAGAAAAAATAGGAGGTTCAGTGGCACTCCAAATATCATGTCATGATGCTCAGCAAATCATCAATGCAACACCTCCTTCCACTGGGGCCACTGAGAGCCATAGGATTATCCCTCCACATCAGATTCCTATGCCGTTCATGTCTGGGGATTTGTTGCAATTCAACAGAGACAGAGGATGTCACTTTGTCCTTAGATGCTTTGTGCCCAACAGCTGGAGGACACAACACAGCAAAATGATGGACGATGAACCATCCAGCCTGCAACATTATGCTGAGCAAGAAAGTGAGGTCATTCTTCAGAAAGGACAGTAACCTTCAGGATCCTATGGTGCAGTAGCATCTGTCAAAGCAACACAGGCAGAGCTTGTTTGTGAAACTTTTATAATGAAACTGAATTGCATGAACATCACTCTCCCTTACTGTAAATAGTTTTTTGTTGCTGAGGCCAACATCCCCTGTATAATAATCCCAATTTGAAATTCAGCTTAACGATTTGACCTTTTTATGCTTTTCCTTCTGTTTTTTTGAAAGTCAAGGTAATAAATTGATGGAAGCCTTTACAGCATCAGATGCTCTTTTGTTCATTCATGACCAAGTTTCACACCAGCATGTGCACTGTGGAAAGAACAGCTATGGCTCAGACAGGGCTTGAATGTTATGTGACAAGGAGGATGGCAAGCCTCTGAACTGTCCATTTGTAGCTGCAGCTACAAGGCAAGTTGCTGGTACAGCTGATTATGAAAAGTAAGCATACAGTTACAAATGTGACAAAGCATTTGCAATCAGGTTTCACTCTTACCCTATGTGCCCTTGTAAGGTTATCTTTTTTTCTTTCTTTCCTATATCCAGGTGCTGCTCAGGATTCCATGGCTAGCAAGGAGGGAGCATAGTGGAGTGTGTTGGCCTTGGAGGCTATGGCGGGTGACTCCGGGAGTGTATGTTGCTGAAGTGTTCAGAAGTTCAGAGTGCTTCTGCCCAGATACAGGTACACACTCTTCAGCTTTGAATTTCCACAAAGTTGGAAATTGCAAGCAGAGTGCAGATGGAATGGCTGGGGAGCTCTGGAATGTCCTGAGAGGAGACTCCTTGGAGGCTTGCATGTGGTCCCTCTTCTGACTGGCTGCCTTCTGCCTGTCTCTTTGTGAGGAAGGGGCACCCAGAAGGATTTCAAAGTCCCTCATCCTGCTATTGTCTTGCTGTTGGTGCAGAGCACCTGTAGCTAGAATGATCGACTACAGGGCTTTGTGTATGTCTGACAGACATGGAGGGTGTTAGAACTGGCATGGCAATCATTATCCTTTCCATGGAAACATCCAAACACAAGCCTGATGTAGCCAGACCCATACAGATAGCGTTAGTACTCTCCTCCAACCTTCAATCCATCTTTCCAACTGCCTCTGAAAAACCTGCTTGCTATTCCTGCATCTGTTCATTTGAATGAAGTTATTAATGGCTGACATGATGGGGTCTTCTCCTGTTTATGGGCTTCCTGTGATTGGCAGTGACCTGGAGCACTATGTGCTTACAGAATCATGAGCCAAATCTAACCCTTATAATAACCAAGGTGTCTGAGCTAGTGGAGATGCTGGAGGCAGCCTTGTCAGTGCTTCCTCTGAGGGATCTGTGCCTTCTTCCTCAGAAATGAAGGAGGAGATGATGTTCTGAGGAGCTGGCCTCAGCAGTGGAGTGGCTACTTGTGCCAGCAGAAGGTACAGGAGGCCAGGCACAATGAGGATAGATGCTTGTGTATGTTAGAGATACCTTTACTGTGCTGGTAATGGGAGAGCAGCACTTGACAATGAGTCCCACTTGGTTGCTGGGATAAAGAGACAATGACATCACCACATGATCAGTCCCACTAAGGCAAAGATTCTGCCTTCACAGAGAGTGAGCAGATGAGTGTCAGCAACTCCACCTTTGAGATGGTTTCTCTCTGCCCTATTGTGGGGTTCTAGCTCCTGGATTAAGACAAAGGCAGGGATGGCTGACACAGATGATGATGTTTCAGGGAGAGGAAATGTGGTGGTGTCCAGACTGAGTGAGTAGGCAGTGTCGAAGGATTGAAGTGTTATTAGCCCTGGAATTCAGGGTTAGATGAGATCAACTGAGGGATGTTGATGTATGCAGTTGTGAGCATAGCATACAATGAGTCCTGGTGAGATGTAGGTGCACTGACACCGTTAGAGTGAGTGTGAAGCAGCACAGAGAAGATGTGGCACCACCAGGAGGTCATTGACCTTCTTCCTACATTACTGGACATGCCCCTTCAAACCAGGCTAACATGTTCCTGTTATGGTATCCTCTGGCAATGCCTCCATTCTCTATCACCCTTTTCACCTGGTCTTCCACGTAAAGAGAAATGCCAAAACCCCTTTCTCAGCTATTGTACTTTAGAATTGTCTAGCAACTCACTCTAAGTGACCATGGCTGGCTTGCAGTTTTTGAACTAGTGCAGAGCTCAGATTTAAATATGGTGTCAGTAGCACAAACCCCAGACTACGAATCCACCACTGCTGAATGTAAGACAGCATGAGAGTAGCCCTACAGAAGCGTGGTGCATAAATAAAGAGATTGGCAATGGAGAATTGAGTGAGAAAACTTGCTAGAACACAAAAAGCATAAGAATACAATTCTATGAAATTGACAGCCATTTTTGGTAAAATTCAGCACATTAATATTTTCAACTGTGCCAAGACACTAAGTTATTAGGTCAATTCTGTGGTTATCAGTCATATGCTGACCACAATGTATCATGTGTATTAATGTGCAAATAAGCTAGCACCCTCAGGGGACTGAGTTCAGAAAATTTAAAACGTTGCAGTTTGATTTAAACCACTCTTTTATTTGCTGTCCGAAATGCTCAGCACCTTTCATTTTCCTGCTATTTTTAATCACTAATTGGATTTTCAAATGTTTAGCCATAAACTTACCACAGCGAGCCAATAAACATGTAGGTAATCTTTTCATAACACCATGTCATTAATGTAACGTCAATCAACCTAGGTTCCTGAAAAAGGAGTAATTAAACTATTCAACATTTTCCAATCTTTATATTTTATCCTCCTTCATTTGTCACTAATTCACTTTCCCTCTCTCTTGTTCTTTTGTTTCTTTCTCAATCTTTAAATATCATTAATTGGGACAATTTTGGATCCATCATTTATAAAGGTCCCAAATTTTCAATTGCCTCTTTATTGACTCGCACTTCATTAAGTTTTTAAGCTGAAGAGTACAGAGAAATGTTTAGCCTGAGGCATGCACTATGAGATCATACAGTTACCAACTCACCAAACAATGAGAACATAGGCATTCAATTTAGCATATTATCTTGAATACTGCTCTCAAACTTCCTCCTCATCTTAATTTCTCAAATAAAAATTATTCTGATGTATTCAGAGTGAAGATATGGGTCACTTGCTCATGATTTCTGCTTTTTATGATATAATTAAGTGGTGCAGTTTAAGAATCTGCTCAGTGCTCGTTGATATGACAGTGTGAAAATATGTTAGATTTTAATTCTGGTCACTTCCTCTTTATAGTTTTTGAATATGCTGCACATGAATATCTGTTTATTTAATGAAAGGATTTGGAGGTTTATATTCTTTGTTGGATATTAGAAAAGGTTAATAATCACACAACACCAAGTTAGAGTCCAACATGTGGAAGCACTAACTATCGGAGCATCACTCCTTTATCAGGTGGTTGTGGAGTATAGAATCGTGATCACAGAATTTATAGCCAAAGGAGTCCGGTGTCACGGAAGTGTGATACATGAAACTGTTTTAGATTACATCTGTCATCTTTTAAAATTGGATATGCTAGTTTCTTTTAAATTACATTCTCAAGATCGTTCAGCTTCTCTAACAATAGGTGTGAAGTCTGTCTGTGTCCCAGTGTTTAGTCAGACTGACAAGCCATCTGCCTAGTTTTACAGAGTCTTATATGGATTCATGCAGTTTTTGAGCAAAATAAAATGCAATTCTGCAAAACAAATTCTCCCCATAAATTTACATGTGTACACGTACAGGACCGACAGAGTGAGTGTTCATGTGTAGGGGTGAATGCATGTGATAGACTGTGTGTGTGTATATGTGTGTGTGTAAGCCTGGTTAAGTGTGTGTGTGAGTTGCAAAAGGGTGCGTGCGTGGGTGTGAGAGTGGGATACCATTGGGAATGGCCTCAACTGGGACCTTGGGTTTATGTCACACTACAGGTGACCCCACTGCATGACATATGCCCACACACGCACCCCCATGCATACCCTCTCTCATGCTCAAGCTCTCTCTCTCATATGCTCACACAGACACTCCCTGCACTCACACCCATACATGCACTGTCTCACAGAACCATCTTCAGCTACCTTATCACCTTGTCTCCATCACCAGATCAAAGTGGGGATACTCACTAATGATTTTACAACCTTCATCACCATTCACAACTCTTCAAAGGAGTTCATTTCTACGTATAGTGAAACATGGACTATATTCAGGCTTGGACTGACAACTGGCAAGTAACATTTGTGCTCCACAACTGCCAGTAAATGACTATTTCCAACAAAAGGGAATCTAACAATTTCCTCTTGATATTCATGGCATTACCATTGCTTATCCCCCATCATCAATTTCCTAGGGATTGATATTGACCAGTAACTGAACCGGACTAGCCTAATAATTACAGTACAACAAAGAGCAAAACAGAGGCTGGGAATCCTGTATTAAGTAAATCATCTCCTGTCACCCTAAAGCATCTCTAGCATCTACAAGGCACAAGTTACGAATGTGAAGGACTATTCTTCACACAACATTCAAGAAGTTCAATACTATCCAAGACAATTTATTGGCATCTCATTCTCCACCCACAACATTCACTCCCTTCATCACCAAGTAGCAATGATATGCACCACTTATGAGACACACTGCAGCAATTAAGCAAGGCTCCTTTAGTAGCGCCTTCCAAGTCTATGACCTCTACAGTTTGAAGAACAAAGTAAGATAATACATGATCATACTACCATCTGCAAGTTCCCCTTCAAGATACACAACAAAACAATCATGCAAACTTATTGCTGGTAGTTATCACTGGGTCAAAGTCCTGGTACTCCCATCTGAACAGCACAGTGGGTACACTGACACTGCATGGGCTGCAGTGATTCAAGATGGCAGCTAACCACCACTTTCTGAAGGGAATATAGGGACAGACAATAAATGTTGGCCTGGCCAGAGGCACCAACATCTCATTAAAAAGACTTTAATTCCATTCCCAAAAAAACTGGATAACTACGTTCTCTTTCATTGAGATGTTATTAATATAGTCTGTCAGCAACAATACAAAATACTGACATATTTCAATGTATGGATTCTTTTTCATCTTCAATCAATTCTTATGCTGCTTAACAATCATAGAAAGTTCATTAAGACACTCTCCTCTTACCATAATGCACAAGATCTTCAACCTACCAACACACACAAGGAGCTGATAAATAAGTCATAGAGTCATAGAGATGTACAGCACAGAAACAGACCCTTCGGTCCAACATGCCCATGCTGACCAGATATCCCATACCCAACCTAGTCCCACTTGCCAGCACCTGGCCCAGATCCTTCCAAACACTTCTTATTCTTATACCCATCCTGTTTCCTTTTAAATGTTGTAATTGTACCAGCCTCCACTACTTTCTCTGACAACCCATTCCACACATGCATCACCCTCTGAATGAAAGATTTACCCCTTTAGGTCTCTTTTGTGTCTTTCCCTTCTCACCCAGAACCTATGCCCTCTAGTTCTGGATTCCCCCACCCAGGGAAAAAGACCTTGTCTATTTACCCTATCAATACCCCTCATGATTTTATAAACCTCTATAAGGTCACCCCTCAGCCTCCGAAGCTCCAGGAAAAACAGCCCCTGTCTATTCAACTTTTCCGTACAGCTCAAATCCTCCAACCCTGGCACTATCCTTGTAGATCTTTTCTGAACACTTTCAAGTTTCACAACATCCTTCTGATAGGATGGAGACCAGAATTGCATGCAATATTCCAACAATGGCCTAACCAATGTCCTGTACAGCCACAACATGACCTCTCAACTCCTGTACTCAATATTCTGACCAATAAAGGAAAGCATACCAAACTATCCTAGCTACCTGCAACTCTACTTTCAAAGAGCTATGAACCTGCTCTCAAAGGTATCTTTGTTCAGCAACACTCCCCAGGACCTTACAATTAAGTGTATAAGTCCTACTAAGATTTGCTTTCCCAAAATACAGCACCTCACATTTATCTAAATTAAATTGCATCTGCCATTCCTCAGCCCATTGGCCCATCTGATCACGAGCCCATTGTAATCTGAGGTACCTTTCTTCGCTGTGCGATGTTGGTGTCTTCTGCAAACTTATGAACTATTCCTCTTATGCTCACATCCAAAGCATTTATATAAATGATGAAAGATAGTGGACCCAGCACCAATCCTTGTGGCACTCCACTGGTCACAGGCCCTCAGTCTGAAAAATAACCCTCAACCAACACCTTCTGTCTTCTACCTTTAAGCCAGTTCTCTATCCAAATGGCTAGTTCTCCTTGTATTTCGTGAGATCTAACCTTGCTCACCAGTCTCCCATGGGGAACCTTGTCGAATGCCTTACTCAAGTCCATATAGATCACGTCTACCACTCTGCCCTCATCAATCCTCATTGTTGCTTCTTCAAAAAACACAATCAAGTTGGTGAGACATGATTCCCTAAGCACAAAGCCATATTAACCTAGTCTTTTTAGTTTTGTTAAGGAAGTTGCTTGACATTATTTAAAATGATCCATTAATCATTCCTTAACCATCAATAATTGAGAGCTGAGAAATTCCCTGCTACCAAAAACTTTGATTTATAATTGGTGGCCAGAGGCCGTACAAAAGAAGGTAAACATGACTTACGATTATTTAATATACTGTGTTTATTATTTATATTTACGCTCTGGATTTATTTTATCGTTTGAAGTAACTTGGAATGTTATCTCCAGCGGTAGAATCTAATTTTCCAAGTAGTAGGTCATTTGAATTTGAAATGATTTTTAGACGATAGAGTAGGCTTATTTATTCTTGGAATATCGACCTTTCCCCGGAATATAAAATTATTACATTAAAAAATTAGTTGTGCTACAAATAAAAATTTTGTGTGTGAGAAATTGGGTTCACTATGATTGCTATCAAGAAAACAAATGACATTGCTCTCTTCCTCTCTCTCTCTTTCTCTCTTAGATGTTTGCAGACTAAACATGCCTGTGAGGTTTCGTGATAGCTTTCAGAAAACATTGCAAGCTGAGTCTTCAAAGCTTCCTGTGCGCTCTTACTCTCTCCATGTGAATCTCATGGGTCGAGTAGCTAAGTAAAAATGCTAATCAGCTACCCTTTAGATCCCAGCTCCATTCTACCTTGGAATTAATTTTTAAATTTAGGGGAGGTAGAGATGAATTGGAAATATATTAGACAATTTAGAACCCCAGTCTAGTGTGTTCTGTTGATATGAGTTTGAATCTCACTTGGCAATTCTGAAATCAGTAAAAATCCAGAATTAAAAGCTAGCCTGTTGGTGATAGTGTAACCACTGTCAATTGTCAATAAAAATGTGGTTTACTAATGTCCTTTAGCGAAGGAACTCTGCCATCTTTGCCTGCTCTGTTCTCGATGTGACTCCAGATTCTCAGCAATGTAAGTGCCTGTTAACTGCCTCTGGGCTATTCAGATGAGCAATTAATGCTAACCTAACTACTGACACTGATATCCCTTGAATGAGTAAAACAACAAATAAATAAATACATAACCCAAAGCGTAAGAAAGCTAGCACAAAATTACATCAAGCAATCAGGTAGGCTGATGGAATATTGGCATTATGTCAAGGGGATTGGAGTACAAAAATAGGGAAGTCTTACTGCAACTATACAAAGTGCTGGTGAGAGCTCATCTGGAATATTATGAGTAGTTTTAGCTCCCTTATTGAAGGAAAGATATTATTTTATTGGAGGCAGTTCAGAGAAGGTTCACTAGGATGATTTAGTATGGAGGGATTGTCTTATGAACAAAACCTAAACAGATTGGGACTCTACTCAAAGGAGTTTAGAAGAATTAGAGGTGGTCTCATTGAAACATATAGGATTCTTAAGAGGATTAACAGGGTAAATATGAAGAGGATGTTTCCCCTCATGGGAGAGTCTAGAGCTAGCAGCATAGACTGAGATGAAGAGGAATTTCCTTTCTTACAGCTTGCCAATGCAAACAAGCATGAACATCTTGTACCACCCTTTCAGTTTAGGAATTCCTTTAAGTCTTTAATAACCACATCATCTAGTGTTGTTCTCTGCAGAATTCAGAACAGGCCCTATGATCTGTACCCTTTCTCCGAAATAAAAGATAGAGACATAATCTCAGAAAACCTCATTTTGTGGCAGTGTCGCATCTAGGACCTTCAAAAAAAAATTAACTGAAATCAATAGGAACTGGGGGAAACCGTCTCATGGTTGGAGTCACACTAAAACACAAAGGACTGTTGTTTTTTAGACAGTAATCACCTCAGCTGGAGAACATCAGTGTAGGTGTACCTCAGAGCCAGGCCTCCAATCCCAGCTATCCTCAGTTACTCCATTAATAACCTTTCCTCCATTAAGTGATCAAATGTGAGCATCCCTCTTGTTGATTCCACGATGTTTAGTTTCATTCATAATTCTCAGATGATAAGTAAGTCATGCACACTTGCAACAAAATCTGAACAGCATTTACACTAGGGCTGATAAACAGTAAGTACAATCTGACCATCCTCAATGGGGGGAAAGAATCTGACCATCAATCCTGGACAATCACTGCATTACAATCACTGAATCAGCAACACCCTGACATGTCTTTCAACACTTTCCAGCATGCTTACAAATAACATTGCTGGCCTTTTACAACACTGGCAGATAGCAGATGAATATGCCACTCTGAAATATTTTCATAAAGGGCTAATTGCATGACTTATAAAGGTTAGCCAGGAAGTAGGCTCTCTACTCTGGGTGTTACGATCTATAAAATTTGGGATTACTTCCAGTTTGGTGATTGTGTTGGAGCAAAAGTCATTGAATTTGTGGGACCTGACTGTAGGACTGATGCAGTTTGGGAGGTGGATCAGACTATAGCCACCACTAGTGCAGGATAATGGTATGGTTGTAACAGATCAGAAGTCATTAGGAGAGGATCAAGGAGGATGCTGGGAGTGGGATGAAGATCACTGTGCTATGTACCTCACCTTCCCTCAATCAGGCACTCAGCACCTTTAGAATAACGTAATACTTTCATTATGATTTTTCATATCGTATTTCACAATTCCAAGTTTAGTATTTCATCATTATTGTCCTGAAAGGATTATAGCTGCTCTGAGAGTTTCTGGGCAGTTTTAGAATACTCAGTTCTTGAATCAGGTAGGAAAGGTCTAAAACATTAAGCTGACATGTTTGTCACTGGTTGATACATTACTGGTCTATCTAATCCCATGTGATTTATCCCCAGAGCTTGTCTTTTTGGGACTTGAATAAGCTGAAAGAAATTTTAACACTGAAGGTGGATGTTGGTAAAAAGATGAATGTTTCCTTTCCACTTGAGTGATGGCAAAAAATAGCCAATTCTGAGCAGTTTGAAATCTTTCTTCCTTCCTCCTATAAAGAAAGCAATTTGCAAGCCAACCAAGTTGAACAGATAAATTGCAACAATGTAAGGATGTATGCTAACACTTGACTGGTTTCCAAAGTGACCATTTGACTGGTTTCCAACGTGAAGAATGTCTTTTTTCCTTCTTTTTCTACTTGCAGTAAAGTTAAATCTTTCTTCTTTGTCTTCATTGTGTTCCTTTTGCCAGCTGATCTCAGAAAATACTTCCCCTTCAAGAATCTTTTATTGCTACCAGACTCCAAGTTATTTGTCATATCTTTTCCCTTCTCTATTGCAGTACTCAACAATTGTGCCATCTAGTTTTATGACAAAGTTGCAGCCAACAATTGCACCTTTACTAAATATTTTGTCTTTCAAACTTTGATAGAGTCATACAGCATGGAAATAAACCCTTCAGTCCAACTTGTCCATGCTGACCAGAATTCCCAAACTAAACTAGCCCCATTTGCCAGCATTTGGCCCATATCCCTCTAAACCTTTCCTACTTATGTACATGTCCAAATGTCTTTTAAATGTTGTAACTGTACCCACCTCTGCCACTTCCTCTGGCAGTTCAAACCAAATATGCACCACCTTCTGAGTGAAAAAGTTATCCCTCAGGGCCCTTTTAAGTCTTTCCCATTTTACCTTGGCAAATGTTTCAAGGTCCAGTCACAATACCACATTCCTTTCATGTTACACTTCAGTTAAAAGAACACGTTATCTTATAATTTTGTTTCTATTTTATATGTTAAATTAGTTTTTAAACTTCATGCATTCTCTGCTTGTTGAATTGTTTTTGTAACCTCCCAGACATGCCTATGTTTTTCTTTTCACCCCAGATGTCAACACCTTGCAAGGGTGGTCATTGTGAGTTAGGTTGTATTTTGGGTTGCATAACCCTCTCAAATATGCTGAAAGTATTCTTACTATAAAATAAAGCCTTTTATTTGATGCAACTTATTGCTGTGTCACACTTTAAAAACTATGAATAGTACACAACACAATTATGATGCCTTCCAATAATGATCATTTCAATCTGCGCAGTAAAGCATTCATCTTCTGAAACATTGCATTGTTTCCTCACTTCAACAAACCCAATAACAAAAAAATCAATTTAAAGCCTTAATTTAAAAGAAAATCACCCGCTAAAAGATCATCAGTAGAATATAACAACTAAGATTCATATGTATTTTAGAAAAGTGACTGACTAATTTTAAAAGCTTGTTGATATTCAGCATTGGTAATTTCAAGAACAGAAAGTACATCTGCTTTGGGAATATGATGCACAGTTCAGGTTTTGCGTTAATAGATTTCTAAATATTGGATTGAAATCATTAATTTCAATGGAAATTAAAATTACTTTGCAGAAATAGATTAGATTTTTTTCACAAGATCAATTTCACTCACTGAACAAAATGAACATATACATTTTAGCTTTTAACATGCTATACACAGTGATAGCCAAGGTCAAAAATTCTTAAATTAGTCTGACATTTTAGGTTTATAAACTTTGACCTTTCGCTTTTTATTGCAAAGCCTTATTATATTGTCACAATTCATTTAACTTGCTACGAAAAAACTAAATTGAACCAATTTTACATGGCTGTGTCAAGAGAGTTGTAAAAAAAAGGCTATTAAAACTATATCCTATGGTAAAATATGACATTCTTTGAAAAAAAAAGAAATAATTTGACTGAGTTAAACTGGTTTTAAAAAAATCAGTAACAAGATTAGAGGTCAATACTTTATTAAAAATGAATCTTTGAATTCCCATCACATAAAATTTCAATTGCATGTGATGCTGTGCTGTGGTGCTGTGCAGAATTTTCGATGAGGTATTCAGAGAAACTGCCTTAGAATTAATGCAAATTTGTATTCCAAGTTAAACTACATATCCAAGTAACAGTTTAAGGATCAAACTTCCTTATTTCCCTCATGTAAATAACACACAGCATGTAGAAAGCATGGCAGAATATTTGCAAGATTTTGAAACACAGATATATTCAATTAAATTATGTGGCTTTTGAGGTTCAACCCAAAAGTCAAGCCAATTTCTGCTTTGGGCAGTGGAAATAAATTGTAGGTGGTAGATTCATTGCTGATTGTGCATTCTGCTTGATCCTCCATTCCTTTTGCTGGAATGGAAACTTGGTCTGGCTTGTAAAAAATGAGCATTTAGGAGCAGTTCAATATGCTCATTCACAACATTGTACAAGAGGAATGTTCAACATAACTTGCATGTTAAATAATACAATACAACAAAATGCTTCCCAGCTTTGTCTCCCAAAATATTGTTTTCTTTCTGAAGTTGTGAGGTGTATCTTGCTCAATACAATTACTGCATAAAACCCTGAAGGTTGTAGCACCTGATTTGCAGTGCTGTATGTCTGCTGCTCAATTGTCCAACTCATACATTAGACCCTTAGCTTGCTTTCATAGGACTCACTCATTTACATCTGCATGGATGCTCACAGCATCTTTGCCTTGTCTTTTAGTTTAAACAGATGACCAGGCATTTTGTCAGCTTTGGCAGCAGTAAATGGGGCAAAAGTAAACAGGGGGATGGTCTTTCATCAGTTAGAAAAACCGATAAGGTATCATGGGTCAGTTGTAGGAAGCACAGAGGGCTGGTTAAGGTTAGTAGTTTGAGTTATGGAGTGAGTGAGAGCCATTGACAGAAGGTGCTGCATCCAGTACTGGGAGTACTAGACTTTGAAACTTGGTGCTGGGTACAACTGCAAAGTTAAAGTGAGTGTGAGGTAGCAGAGAGAATATAGCTGCACAAGATAGAATGAAAATTACATCATGAATAGAAGATGCATACTTAATGAGGTGAGCAGCAGAGAATTGTGTCACTTGCAAGGCTTCACAGAGAGAAATTCTCAATGAAACTCCCTGAAATTGAGATTTGACCGATTTTTGGTAAGTTTCAACCCATAGTTTTAGGTAATCCATTGCCTTTTTCAGACAAACAGTTCAAATATAGCAGTAGGGACTTGGGGATAGGGTGTAGCGAGTCCTTAGAAATGTATGTTGGAAGTAGTTAGCTAGTACAGATTTGAGACTGTTATTTAGAATTTTAGACTGTTTACTGAAGAGTCCTGTAAAGAGATTATTGGAGTTTGATAGAGTTTAATTAAGGTACAGTAGGAGAGTGTGACAAATATTGTTTATCCTTAATGAGGTGTTCAATAAAGTTGTTTTGGATCTTCCTTGACTCTTGTCCCATCTGTCTATCACACTGTGTAACCCACCTGAATTAAAAAGGGTTAATGAAAACTGGTCAAGGATAAGCAAGATACATTTACCCACTTTTCATGTTATAATATTATTATCATGACGTGTTTTAACACATAATTTTAGTGGTAGTTATTCCTCTTTTTCACAAATATTATCATTTTAAATCTGGTGCTAACAGGGTGTCTGGTTTCCACATGTTGATAAGTTAGCACTTCCACATTCCCCGACATGATGTAGGAATGAGAAGAATCTTTTCAATCTGTCAAGTTTGTTCCGCAATTCGGTTTATGTACGGAAGCTGATGAATACATTTCACCTCTATATTGTAGTGGCAAATTCCTAAAGTCAAAGAGATGAAAGGGGCACCAAGGCTATTCTAACTGCAGTGTGTTTTTCTTTATCATTGCTTCTGAAATACATTCTTCTCAAATTACATTTTAAATAAAGTAACATTTGCTGTAATGCATTCTATCATCCAATGAACTTGTCTATAATCTATCAAGTGTTATTCAAACTGTACTCCCAATGGCTGCTCAATTTAGCAGTGGAATTCACAAGTCAACAACTTTTTGGGAAGCTACAGGGGATAACTCTGTGACTTTAAACAATGGGCTGGAAACCCACAAAGCCCCAGATTGTTGGTGGCTATGAATGCCTGATCATAGGGTCACTGTGATTATTTGTTAGACTGTGTTTCACTCAATAGTTCCTGAGGGCATACTTAGGATCCCTGCATTACTATTCAATTCAATAACTTTGCGACAAATTTTCATCCACTCATTTGGAATTCAGACAGGAAAATAAAAATATTAATGATGATCAGGATGCATGTGCCCCCACTTCTTGCACCAGCTATTTCCAGCAGAGCTGGAAAACCATCCTGGTGGGCATCCCAGATGCTGAGAAATTGGAAATCGTCAGCACCATTTTAGAAGATTCTTGGGAAAACTTAAAAAAAGCAGCTTGTAGTTAGAAACCCACCTAAGACATGTACAGTCACACAGTCGTAGAGCTGTACAGCTTGGAAACACATCCTTCGATCCAACTCATCCATGTAGTTCAGCTGTCCTAAATTAATCTAGTCCCATTTGCCAGCATTTGACCCATATCACTCTAAAGCCTTCCTATTTATGCATCCATCCAGATTCCTTTTTACTGTTGTAATTGTTCCAGTTTCCACCTAAATCTATGAAGTGGAGGCATAAACCATGGGTTTGAGATGGAAGGAGTATCAAAAGTGAGATGAAATGGTCTTGTCTCCTTTCCAGTTCATTTTGAAATGCTCTAGGCTGAGTTTCCTCCAATGTGGACTACAGTGACAGTACTGTGATTAGGGAAAAACAGGATTTTGAAAGTGGAAAAGTCTGCAGATGCAATAGAATACATTATTCACCAGAGAAAGTGCATGGTTCAATATTGAAAGGCGTGCCAAGGGTGAGAGAAATTGATAGGATTGAAGGCTGATAAATCCACAGAGCCTGGTGATCTTCATCCCAGAGTAGGAAATGGCCCTAGAGATCTGGATGCATTAATGGTCATCTGCCAAGATTCTTAACACTCTGGAACAGTTTCTCTAGATTGAAGCTAATGTAACTCTGCTAATTAAAAAGGAAACTAGAGAGAAAGCAAGGAATTATAGTGAGTCCTATGTCAATAGTGGTGAAGATGCTAAAGTCCATTCTCAAGGATTTTATAGTGGAGCACTTTGAAAATAGTGGTAGATTCAGACACAGTCACCATAGATTTACAAAGGGAAATTACACTTATCAAATCCACTGAAATTCTTCAAGGAGTAACTAATAAAGTTGATCGATGGAGAACCAGTGAATGTGGTTTATTTTACTTTCAGAAGCTTTCGACAAGGTTCACATAAGAGATTAACATGCAAAATTAAAGTGCCGGGGATTAAGAGGAATGTCAGGATGGATAGAAAATTGGTTAGCAGATAGGAAAAAAAGAGTAGGAATAAATGATTAGTGGGGTACAGGAGAGATCAGTACTCGGTCCCCAGCTATTCACAATATATGTGAATGATTTAATTGAGGGAACTAAATGCAATATCACAAAATTTGCAGATGGTACACAGCTGCATGGAAGAATGAACTATGAGGCGAATGCAGAAATTCTGCAGTGCGAGTTTGAATAAGCTGATGGGACCAATGCATGGCTGGTGCAGTACAATGTGGATAAATTTAAGGTTATCGACATTGTTAGCAAATGTAGGAAGGAAGATTATCATTTGAATGGGTGTAAATTGAGAGAGAGAAATGTCCTCATGCAAAGTACATAGATATAGAAAGCAGTAAAGAAGTCAAACTGAATGTTGGCCTTCATTGCAGGAGGATTTGAGTACAGGAACAAAGATGCAATGAAACAGGGCATTAGCGACACCAAATCTGGAATATTGCATGCCATTTTGGTCTCCTTATCTGAGGAAAGACATTCTTGCTATAGAGAGAGTATTGTGAAGGTTTCTCAAATTGATTCTTGGGATCCAGGACTGATAAGGAGAGATTGAGTCGGTTAGGATTGTGATTACTGGAGTTGAGAAGGATGTATGGGGGTAATCTCATTGAAACCTATAAAATTCTAACAGGACTCGACAAGTTAGATGCAAAAAGGAGGATCCCGTTGGGAGGGGGATGTCCAGAACCAGGCATCATAGTTTAAGGAGAAGGGATCAACCAATTAGGACTGAGGTGAGGAGAAATTTCTTCACCTAAAGAGTGGTGAGTCTGTGGAATTCACAACAGGGAGTGGCTGAGGTCATGACATTTTCAAGAAGGAGGTAGCTGTAGTTCTTATGATTAAAAAGAATCAAGGGAAATGGGGGAAGGCAAGGTTACAGTTTTGAGTTCAATGATCAACCATGATCATATTGAACAGTGCAGCAGCCTCAAGGGGTTGAAAGGCCTTCTCCTGCGACTATCTTCGATGTTTCTCTAAGATTCAGAATTAATTGCTTAAACACTCGCCATTATTTTCAGATATTATTTGTGAAATGGATTAGCTATTCTGTTGGCTGTTTGGGAGCTTTGAGAGGTATGACTGCTATTCAGTTTCATAGTAATAGAAGCAGGACTAGGTCATTTGGCTGGTCACACCTGCTCTGCCATTCATTAAGACCATGGCTGATCTATCCATCATCTCAGTCCCTCTTATCTGCATTATCCCCATAACTCTTAACTTCCCTACCACGCAAAAATCCATCCAACTGTGACTTGAATATATTTAATGATGCTGCTTGTACTGCTTCCTTGGCAGAGATTCCATAGATTCACTACTCTCTGGGAAAAGCTGTTCCTTCTCATCTCTGTCCCAAATCTAGTTACCCTATCTTGAGACCATGTCCCCTAGACCTAGTCTTACCCACCAGCAGAAACAACTTGCCTGCCTCTACCTTATCTATCCCTTTCATAATTGTATACATTTCTATAAGATCCCCTCTCATTCTTCTAAATTCTAGCCAGTACAGTCCCAGGCGGTTCAATCTCTTCCCATTGGGTAACTCCCTCATCTCTGGAATCAATCTGGTGAACCTTCTGTGCACCACTGCCAAAGCCAGTTTATTCTTCCTCAAGCAAGGAGATCAGAGCTGCACACAATACTCCAGGTGTGACCTTATCAACACTTTGCACAATTGTAGCAGAACTTCCCCACTCTTAAATTCAATCCCTTTAGCAATGAAACCCAATATTCCATTTGCCTTTCTGACTACTTGTTGCACCTGCAAATCAATTTATGTTTCCTTCGAGCCTGTAATGGATTAGTGTTTGTTTATTTAGCTGTCTGGAGAATATGAGTTTGATCATTCTGACAGATTTCACAGAGTCACAGAAATGTCAGAGTAGAAATGGAAGCCATTCAGACCATCAGAATAGCACCAGTGGATTTATGAATTGCTAAAAACGATAATGTTTTAAAAATGTACATTAGAGTGAAGTTACTTATTTTGACAAATTATAAAATTTTCAACAACTTTCAAATATTATTATAGAGCTATTCTATAATATGTTCTATGTTCTATTGATAAAATGGTTACAGGATGAGTGGATTTTGTTTATTCACTCATGGGATGTGGGCATCACTGGCTGGTCAGCATTTATTGCCCATCCCTAGTTGCACTTGAGAAGGAGCTTGTTCGCTCCAACATCTTTTCCTTCCTTTTTTTTTGGTCTTTTTCTTTTCACTTAGCTCTTGAACTAAGCTCGGACAGCATCAGCGGCAGTGGGGAACCCCAGTATGGACTTGAGTTGGCTCAGCGTGGATCTCTTGGTGGCAGTGATGTGTGAGTCCAACATGAACTTGAGTGAGCCCAGAATGGACTCAAGTGAGCCCAGCGCGACCATCACGATGGCAGAGAGTGAGCACAGCGTAGACCTCTTGGTGGTGAGTGAGCCCTTACTTACTTTCCCAGAGTGAGTATGGGACCTGGCATCAGAGTTGGCAGCTGCTACATTAGCAGAGATGCCATCAGCGAGATGAGCCTAATGGCAAAAGATGGCGCCTGAGGATTGATGACTTCATCACTGGTTGAGTCTGATGCTGACAGAAAGGCACCACAGAAACATTGTGAGGTGGATCCAGCAGCAAGATATGTGACACTGGAAGTAAGTTTGCTCACTGAGCTGGAAGATTCATTTTCAGACATTTTGCCACTGTGCTAGGTAATATCATCAGTGAGCTTCTGGTGAAGCGCTAGTTGTATGACATGCTTTTAATTTTGGGTTTAGGTTTCCTTGGGTTGGTGATGTAATTTCCTGTTCTTTGTCTCAGGGGGTGGTAAATGGGATCCAAGTCAATGTGTTTGTTGATAGAGTTCAGGTTAGACTGTAATGTTTCTAGGAATTCTTACGCATGTCTCTGTTTGGCTTGTGCTAGGATGGATGTATTGTCCCAGTCAAAGTGGTGTCCTTCCACATTCCTGGTGAGGAAGGGCACCACTTTGGCTGGGACAACACATCCATCCTAGGACAAGCCAAACAGAGACACGCGCAAGAATTTCTAGAAGCATGGCACTCTAACCTGAACTCTATCAACAAATATATTGACTTGGATCCCATTTACCACCCCCTGAGAAAAAGAACAGAAAAGACCTCACCACAGGAAATGACATCATCACAGGAAATGACATCACCAACCCAAGGAAACCTAAACACATAAATTAAAAGTAGGTCATACCACCAGTTCTTCACCGGAGGCTCACTGATGATGTTACCTAGCATGGTGCTGAAACGTCTGAAAATAAACCTTCCAGCTCAGCAAGCAAACCTACATCCAGAACTTCAAGCTGAGATACAAATCTTCTCAAAACTCACTAATATGTGACTCTGACATTGGTGAGTCCAGCAGAGGCGAATCGGCTCAGGAGCGAAAGGTAGTGTCTGAAGAGTGGCAACTTCAAAATTGGTTGGTTTGGTGTAAGCATCAATGAGGCAGTGGAGGGGGGATAGTGGCACAAGAATTGTTGATGATGAGCTGGCTCAGAACTAATGGACTCTCTTTCAGCTATATCTTTGTATTTTTTCCTTATTTTTAAAGCTATTCAAAATGGCGCCAGATTGTGCTTATAGCAGAAAAGCTTTTCACTACATTTTACTGTTTTTCTCACAGTGAAATGCGCATGACAATAAAATAATTCATTCACTTATTCAAAGTCAGTGCATTCCAGAAGGCAATTAATCCACTGTTCTCTTTTAATGAACACCCTTTGTTTTGCAATGACACTTGCAAATGGCTCATTAGTGGGCTTTTCCTGGCAGCGTCTTAATAATCAGTTATGTTCAATATCGGTTTGAAAAATGGAGGTGATTTGTGTTGCCCTGCACCAATATTTTTGGTTGGCATTCAGTTGATAGTGAGATGAAACTTGCACAGCATACTCAGTGTTTACCCAACCCGCTTCTTTGATAAACTCACGAGGTAATCTCCAACCCAATGCAGAATCGCAAATGATTTTCTTTACAGTAGCTGGGAGAGACTCCCATTGGGTAGTTTGCCTTTAAGCAACAAAGGTGAAAATGACTCTTTTGATAAATGAGTTTATAAGACCGAATTCTTCCTGATTTGATTGATTCAGTTTCTGTCGCATTTAACAGATTTTCACAGCACTCAGACTGTGGCAATTTGTACTGTTCAGCCAATCAAAAGACAGAATGCATAATATTTCAAGTGAAACATGATGCTGACTAGCAAAATTGCATGCATTCTTAATATTGCTATAATAACACCAGGGTCTCTGGAACATTTATAATCGTGACATTTGTGTAGTACCTAACACAACACAGGATTTTTTGAGGCCACTGATTCACAGTTAGTGGATATTTCAAATTGTGCCATATTCAAATTATATTTTTGAATTGTAACTGGATTTGTACTTTGATAATTTGTCTTTCTGCAGCTTCTATCATATTCCTAAAGGATGAAGGATGATTGACCAGATGAACATCAGCCACATATAAACACAGCTCTTCCAAACATTTCATAAATTACCGATCCATAGGCTATCAGCGGAAGGTTTTTAGAATTTGATCATTCATGATGACTTTGCAATTAAAATCTGTTCGCATGTTAAGGCTGGCTAGGCTCCTTCTGACTCAATTGGCCATTCACAGAACAACGTAAATAAACAAGGTTGGCCATTCACAGAACAATGTAAATAAACAAGATTACATGAGCATCTTGGTTGGCAGTTGCAGTAATTAAATTTAATGGTTGAAATTCCTGCAGGGACCCACTGACCTTTGCAAAGTTTCACACTGGGAGCAGAAATTCATAAAATTCATCTTTGTAGATTTATGATTCAATCTTAATTTTAGTTAAAGCCCAGGATACACAGTGAGGTGGGAGTGGACATGGATGAAATTGATGATAGGCATATACGTGACATTTAAGCAGGATGAGGAAGAGTATCAGTTTTTATGCTGGAAGTTGTGGAGCGGGGGGGTCCTGAGATTTGGTGACATGAAGGTGCAGTCCTCGGAACTGGCCAAGTAGGTTGTGGTCCTGGAGCTTGGCTCGGAAAGGTTTCATGCCTTCATTGTGTAAGAAAGGCTCTATAATCCCTCTCCATATTTTACTTTCTATAATGCAAATTGGACAATAAATTGATCGTGCTAATTAAAGTACCAAAAATAACATGCGCAAAATTAGATTCACATTTCATTTATGTTTGGAAAAACAACATCGCAACGATTATTTTACATTGATGATTTCTTGGAGCCTATAATCTGGGGTGGGATAAATGATCACTTCAAAAATTTTCAGTTAATCAAGGAGAGCTCACATAGATTCATGACAGGTAGGTCATGCTGAACAAAGCTGATTGATTTCTTTTAAAGTTGTAACTAAGGTAGTAGACAGAGAAATATCTATGGACTTCCAAAGACATTTGGTAAAAGTTGTGCAGAGCAGCCCGTTAGCTATTGTAGAATTGAGAACACATTGAGGATGGCTAGGAAATTGGTTATGTGACAGGTGACAGAATATAGTGAGGAGAAAGTGAGGACTGCAGATGCTGGAGATCAAAGTCGAGAGTGTGGTGTTGCAAAGTCTCAGCAGGTCGGGCAGAATCCAAGGAGCAGGAGAATTAAAGTTTCAAGCATCATTCCTGATGAGGGGCTTATGCTCCAAACATCAATTTTTCTGCTTCTCAGATGCTGCTTGACCTGCTGTGCTTTTCCAGCACCACACTCTTGACAGAATATAGTGATCATGGGTATGTACACACATTGACAGGAAGTAACCTTGTCCCGCAAGGATTGTGTTGGTGTCTCAATTGTTCACATCATGGGCAGTATAGTGACTCAACGATTAGCAGTGCTGCCTCACAGTGCCAAGGACCTCGATTTGATTCCAGCCTCAGGCAACTATTTGTTTGGAGATTGCACATTCTCCCTGCGTCTGTGTGGGTTTCCTCCCACAGTCCAAAGATGTGCATGGCCATGCAAAATTGCCTATAGTGTCCAGGGATGTGCAGGCTAGGTGGATTAGCCACGAGAAATGCAGGATTATAAGGATGGAATGGGTCTGAGAGGGATACTCTTTTAAGGGCTAGTGTGGATGTGAATGGCCCACTTCCATACTGTCGGGATTTTATATTTTATTATTGACTTGGATAATGGGAATAGAAAGTCGTATATCCAGATTTGGTGATGAAACAAAGTTATACAACATTGTAGACTGTACAGCTGATCACATAATATTACAATGGGATATTGAGGGACGAGATGAATGGGAGAAAACTGTGGCAGATGGGTTTCAGTGTAAACATGTGTTTTTATCAATTTTAGACTGAGAAATGATAGATCAGGGTACTTTCTGAATGATATAAAGTTAAGTACAATGCAGTTTCAAACAGATTGGGGGTTCAGGTGCACAGATCTTTAAAGTGTCACTAACAGGTGCAGAAAATAGTCAAAAAGGCAGACAGAAAGGTCTCTGCCTCACAGCGCCAGAGACCCGGGTTCAATTCCCAATTCAGACGACTGACTGTGTGGAGTTTGCACATTCTCCCCGTGTCTGCGTGGGTTTCCTCCGGGTGCTCCGGTTTCCTCCCACACTCCAAAGATGTGCAGGTCAGGTGAATTGGCCAAGTTAAATTGCCCGTAGTGTTAGGTAAGGGGTAGATGTAGGGGTATGGGTGGGTTGCGCTTTGGCGAGGCGGTGTGGACTTGTTGGGCCGAAGGGCCTGTTTCCACACTGTAAGTAATCTAATCTAAAAAAAAGGACTGGGTTATAAGGATGCAAAAGTTATGCTGCAGTTATACAAAACTTTAGTTCTACCCTACTTGGAGTGCTGTGAGCAGATCTGAGCACCATACCTGAGGAAGGATAAATTGGTCTTGGAGACCATGCAAAATACATTTTAAAAGAATGATTCATGGAATTCAGGGGTTGTTATAAGGACAGATTATACAAATTGGACATGTTTTCTATAGAATTTAGAATGTTAAGGGATGATCTGATCAAAGTTTTCAAGATATTAAAAGGAAAAGACATGATAGATAAAGATAACTTATTTCCACTGATTGGAGATTCTAGAACTAGAGGGCATATTCTCCAAATTAGGGCCAGGTCATTTATGCGAGATGTTAAGGAAGCACTTCCACACAGAAAAGATAGTAGAGGTTTGGGACTGTCTTCCACAAATGGCAGTTGATGCTAGATCGGTAGTTAATTTTAAATCTGAGATAGATAAATTTTGGTTAAGCAACGGTATTAAGTGATATGGGCCAAAGCTGGTATATGGAGTGAGGCCAAAACCAGCCAGAATCTCATTGAATGTGGAAGTGGATCAAGGGGCTGAATGGCCTACTCCTGTTGCGTATGTTCATATTTAATTGCTCTTGAGAAGGTAATGCTGAGCTGTCATTTTGAATACAATTGAATGGTTTGTCATTTGAATGTAGCTCCGACAGTACAGAGAGGAGTTTCATGGTGTGCAGAATATAACAATGTCCTGAAGAAGGGTCATCTCTGACTCACAACTTTTACCCTATTTCTGTCTCTATCCATGCTACTAGACCTGAGTTTCTCCAGCAGTTTCTGTGTTTATTTCAGGTTTCCAATGTTTACAATATTTTGCTTTTATTTGTGTAAGAACATTAATTAGTTTTTTTGGGAGTTTAATAAGTCAGGAGTAACTTGCAATAAAAACTCAACTATTTGAGCAGATGCTTATCCATTATATGTGGCTGATGTGTTGCAGGAGAAAGTGCGGACTGCAGATGCTGGAGATCAGAGCTGAAAATGTGTTGCTGGAAAAGCGCAGCAGGTCAGGCAGCATCCAAGGAGCAGGAGAATCGACGTTTCGGGCATGAGCCCTTCTTCAGGATGTGTTGCAGGGTCTGGAAATAGTGGTAAGTCAGTTAACAGGGTGGGAGGATGGTGGAAAGTGGCATTTGGATGTTCAAGGATTAGGCATAGGGTTACGGAATTCAACATGATTGTGGATGAGTGAGACTATTAAGTAGCAAAATGTAACCACTGTTGAGGAGGTTTTAACTTCTAAAAAGATTTTTTTTTCACAGGCTGGGGGTCTTGCAGCTCAGGCTAAAGTTTGTTATCCATCTCCAACTGCCTTTAAGAAGGTTCTTACAAGTGGTTTCTGAGCTGCTGCAGTCTATAGTATGTAGCTACACCCACCAAGCTGTTAGTGAGGGGGCTCCAGGATTTTGAAGGAACAGTGATTTAATTCTAAGGCAGGATAATGTATGGTTTAGAGGTCATGGTCTGGAGGTGCCGGTGTTGGACTGGGGTGGACAAAGTTAAAAATCACACAACACCAGGTTATAGTCCAACAGGTTTATTTGGAAGTGCAAACTTGTACTGTGACCCCATGGTTAGCACTGCTGCCTCACAGCACCAGGGACCCAGGTTCAATTCCAACCTTAGGCGACTTCTGTGAGCAATTTGCACGTTCTCCCTATGTCTGTGTAGGCTTGTTCCGGTTTCCTCCCACAGTCCAAAGATGTGCAGGTTAGGTGAATTGGCCGTAGTGGTCAGGGATGTGTGGGTTAGTTGCATTAGTAAGGGGAAATGTAGAGTAATAGGGAATGAGTCTGGATGGGTTACTGTTTGGAGGGTCAGTGTGTACTTGTTGGACTGAAGGGCCTGTTTCCATATTGTAGGGATTCTATGATACTTCCACATAAACTTGTGTGATTTTTAACTTGGTTTAGAGGCATAAGTGTAAATTCTGCCTGCTGCCCTTGTCCTTCTATGGAATGAAAATTGTGGGATTATAAAATGCTGTCAAAGGGCGTTTGACAATTCACATCTCATAAATAGTACACAGCTGCCATAATGCATCATTGGTGGCAGGAGTGAATGTTTAAGATAGTAGATAAGATGCCAATCAAGGGGCTGCTTTCTAGACTGTTGCCGGATCTACCCTCAGTCAGGCAAACGGAGTGCATTCCTTCACATTCCTGACAAGTGCCTTGTAGATGATGGACAGGCTTTCAGCAGCTTGTAGGTTAGTCGCTACAGAATTCCCTGTCTTTCACATGCTCAGAAGCAAGGAAGCAAAAAATAGCAAACAATAGGCCAAAGAGATTATAGCTACACATTTAGAAAAACTCAAGCTAATCAGGAATGATTTCATCCAAGAGAATCATTTTCAACTAATTTGATGGAATTCTTTAAGGAGTGATGTGCACTGAGGAGAAGGGGGATACCTGACGCCTTTGTTTCAAGAAGACATTTGATAAGGTGCGACATAAAACGTTATTGCAGTGAAATAAAAGTTCAAGGTGCAGGGGACAGCATATCATGGATAGAAGATTGGATAGCTCGCAAAGGATATGCATTAATGAGTTTTTGTTTGATTGGCAAAATATGACAAATGGAATCCCATACAGATCATTGTTGGGCTTCAACGTTTCATACTTCGCATCAATGATTTGCACTTGCGATCCTCAGATATACAAGGCTGTTGTACAAGTGGTGGAAAATGAGTTTTGAATAGTTAAGAGCTTTTTTGTATAGTCTCGATGGGCTGAAGGATCTTTTTTCCATGCTGTAGACCTCTCATACATTGACTTGGATGAGGGGAATGAAGGCCTGGTAGCTAAACTTGGTGAAGGGTTTATGCCCAAAACATTCAATTCTCCTGCTCCTTGCATGCGACCTGACCTGCTGTGCTTTTCCAACACCACACTTTTTGACTCTGATAGCTAAACTTGTAGAATATACCAAGATAGGTAGGAAAGGAGATATTTTCTAATCAACATGTTCAGAGTTGTTACTACACACTTCTGGAACAAGTGGGACTTGAACTTGAGCCTGCTAGCCTAGCGGTAGAGATGCTAACACTGCTCACGAGAGCCTTATGCTGTGAAGAAGCAAGAGGAGCTTTAGACGGATTTAGAGAAATTGATTGTGTTGGTAAAAATCAGGCACATAGAGCATAATGTGGGAAAATGTGAAGATTTTCACTTTGTTGGAAAGAACAAAAATGCAGAGTATTAATAAAATGAAGCACAACTGCAAATTTCTATATGTTCTAGCAGCATGGTGGCCCAGTGGGTAACACTGCAGCTTCACAACACCAGAAATCCGGGTTCAATTCCACCTTCAGGTGACTGTGTGGAATTTGCGCATTCTCCCAGTGCCTGTGTGGGATTCTTCCCGTGCTCCAGTTTCCTCCCACAGTCCAATGATGTGCAGGTCAGCTGGACTGGCCACGCTAAATTGCCCATGATATCCAGGGATATGTAGGCCAGGTGAATTAGTCAAGAGGAATGTAGGGTTACAATGATAGGATAGGGGGTGTGTTTGGGTGGGATGCTCTTCAGAGGGTCAGTGTGTACTCAATGGGCTGAATAGCCTGCTTCTGCAGTGCAGGGATTCTATGAAGCATGAGTCACAAAATGTTAGTATATGCGTACAGTGCACAATCAAGAAGGCTAATTAGATTAGATTACTTGCAGTTTGGAAACAGGCCCTTCACCCAACAAGTCCACACCGACACTCTGCAGACTAACCCACCCAGAACCATTCCCCTACATCCACCCCTTCACCTAACACTACAGGCGATTTAGCATGGCCAATTCACCTAACCTGCACATTTTTGGATTGTGGGAGGAAACCAGAGCACCTGGAGGAAACCCATGCAGACACGGGGAGAATGTGCAAACTCCACACAGAGAGTCGCCTGAGGCGGGAATGGAACATGGGTCTCTGGCGCTGTGAGGCAACAGTGCTAATCACTGTGCCACCATGCAATGTATTGCTGTTCCTTATTGCAAGAGGATTTGAACATCAAAGTAAGGATGTTACGCCTCAGATGTACAGGGCAACGGTGAGACCACACCTCAAATACTGCATGCAGTTTGTGTTGCCTTCCTAAACTAAAAGGTTCAGAGGAGTTTTCTAGATTGATACCTGAAATGAGCCAGTTGTCTTATGTGGATGGGCTGGACAGGCTGGGCTTGTTTCCAATGGAGATTAGAAAAAGTGAGGGGTCACTTGATTGAAATGTGTAAAATCCCAAGTGTCCTTGACAATCTGGATGTGGAAAGGATGTTTCTTCTTGTCTGGCAGTCCAAAGCAATGGGGAACTATTTAAAATTAGGGAGCACCTTTTTAGAGCAGAAATGTGGAGAATTTTTTTTCTCAGTTGTATGATTTTGGAATTCTCTTTGGAGGTGAAGTTAGAACACAAAACATAGAGTTCAGTTGCTAGTGGTATACAGCAAGGGTTTGTTTTGGGCCACTGATGTTTGCCATTTTTATTAATGACCTGGATGAGGACGTACAAGGATGGGTTAGTAAATTTGCAGATAACACTAAGGTCGATGGAATTGTGGACAGTGCGGAAGGATGTTACGGGTTACAGAGGGATATAGATAAGCTGCAGAGTTGGGCTGACAGGTGGCAAATGGAGTTTAATGTGGAAAAGTGTACGGTGATTCACTTTGGAAAGAGTAACAGGAATATAGAGTACTAGACTAATGGTAAGATTCTTGGTAGTGTGGATGAGCAGAGAGATCTTGTGTCCATGTGCATAGATCCCTGAAAGTTGCCACCCAGATTGACAGGGTTGTTAAGAAAGCATACGGTGTGTTAGCTTTTATTGGTAGACTGATTGAGTTTCGGAACCATGAGGTCATGCTGCAATTGTACAAAACTCTGGTGCGGCTGCACTTGGAGTATCGCGTACAGTTCCGGTTGCCGCATTATAGGGAGGATGTGGAAGTATTGGAAAGGGTGCAGAGGAGATTTATCAGGATGTTGCCTGGAATGGAGGGAAGGTCTTACGAGGAAAAGCTGAGGGACTTGAGACTGTTTTCATTAGAGAGAGAAGGGTTGAGAGGTGACTTAATAGAGGCATACAAGATGATCAGACAATTAGATAGAGTGGACAGTGAGAGCCTTTTTCTTCAAGCGATGATGGCTTGCACATGGGGACATAGCTTTAAATTGAGGGGTGACAGAGGCGAGACAGATGTCAGAGTTAGGTTCCTTACTCAGTATAGTAAGGGTGTGGAATGCCCTGCCTGTAACAGTAGAGGACTTGCCAACATTAGGGGCATTTAAATGGTCATCAGATAAATATGTGGATGATAATAAAATAGTGTACGTTAATTGGGTTTTAAATTGATTTCACAGGTCAGCACAATTTTGTGGGCTGAAGGGCCTGTACTGCACTGTAATGTTCTTAGGTGGGTATAATCTTGTTAGGCAGAGGAATATAAGGTTATTGAGTGAAGATGAAAGTTTGGAATTCAAAACACAAACAGATCAGCCATGATTTTGAATGGAGGAGCAGGTTTGAGGAGCTGAATAGTTTGCTTCTACCCCTGTTTCATTCTTCCATGTACCAGGCTGGTCCAGTTCAATTTCTGGTCAATAGTAACCCCAAAGTGTTGATAGTGGAGAATTCAGTGATGGTAATGCTATTGAGTGTCAGGGAAAGATGGTTAGATTCTCTCATCTTGGAAATGGTCATTGTCTGGCATGAATTTTCTTGTGATTTATCAGTGCAGGGCTGAATATGGTTCCACTCTTGGCAAAAACAATGACTGCAGATGCTGAAAACCAAATATTGGATTAGTGGCGCTGGAAGAGCACAGCAGTTCAGGCAGCATCCAAAGAGCAGCGAAATCAACGTTTCGGGCAAAAGCCTTTCATCAGGAATAAAGGCAGTGAGCCTGAAGCGTGGAGAGATAAGCTAGAGGAGGGTGGGGGTGGGGAGAGAGTAGCATAGAGTACAATGGGTGAGTGGGGGAGGAGATGAAGGTGATAGGTCAAGGAGGAGAGGGTGGAGTGGATAGGTGGAAAAGAAGATAGGCAGGTCGGACAAGTCAAGGAGACAGTAACTGAGCTGGAAGTTTGAAACTAGGATGAGGTGGGGGAAGGGGAAATGAGGAAGCTGTTGAAGTCCACATTGATGCCCTGGGGTTGAAGTGTTCCGAGGCGGAAGATGAGGCGTTCTTCCTCCAGGCGTCTGGTGGTGAGGGAGCGGCGGTGAAGGAGGCCCAGGACCTCCATGTCCTCGGCAGAGTGGGAGGGGGAGTTGAAATGTTGGGCCACGGGGCGGTTTAGTTGATTGGTGCGGGTGTCTCGGAGATGTTCCCTAAAACGCTCTTCTAGGAGGCGCCCAGTCTCCCCAATGTAGAGGAGACCACATCGGGAGCAACGGATACAATAAATGATATTGGTGGATGTGCAGGTGAAACTTTGATGGATGTGGAAGGCTCCTTTAGGGCCTTGGATAGAGGTGAGGGAGGAGGTGTGGGCACAGGTTTTACAGTTCCTGCAGTGGCAGGGGAAAGGCCAGAATGGGAGGGTGGGTCGTAGGGGGGGTGTGGACCTGACCAGGTAGTCACGGAGGGAACGGTCTTTGCGGAAGGCGGAAAGGGGTGGGGAGGGAAATATATCCCTGGTGGTGGGGTCTTTTTGGAGGTGGTGGAAATGTCGGTGGATGATTTGGTTGATGCGAAGGTTTGTAGGGTGGAAGGTGAGCACCAGGGGCGTTCTGTCCTTGTTACGGTTGGAGGGGTGGGGTCTGAGGGCGGAGGTACGGGATGTGGACGAGATTCGTTGGAGGGCATCTTTAACCACGTGGGAAGGGAAATTGTGGTCTCTAAAGAAGGAGGCCATCTGGTGTGTCCTATGGTGGAACTGGTCCTCCTCGGAGCAGATACGGCGGAGGCGGAGAAATTGGGAATACGGGATGGCATTTTTGCAAGAGATAGGGTGGGAAGAGGTGTAATCCAGGTAGCTATGGGAGTCAGTGGGTTTGTAAAAAATGTCAGTGTCAAGTCGGTCGTCACTAATGGAGATGGAGAGGTCCAGGAAGGGGAGCGAGGTGTCAGAGATAGTCCAGGTAAATTTAAGGTCAGGGTGGAATGTGTTGGTGAAGTTGATGAATTGCTCAACCTCCTCGTGTTCCACTCTTGCTGTGTCACTGTCTGATGAGTGGTTTGAAAGCTGTGGAATAATTCCAAACTTGCCCATTGCTGGCCTTATAAAGGAGGGAAAGTCATTAAGGAAGCAACTGAAAATAAATGGATCTAGGACACTATCCTGAGAATTTAGGACTTTTGTGATGCAGTGGGAGGGGGTTGGGGTAGACCTGGGATACTGATAGGTCCCAGCAGTTGTGGGAAATATGAATAGCATTAATCAAGTGTGAAGGGAGTGTGTTGGGTTGTAGCAGTATTTGAAAAACAGTGTTGTGTGTGACTAATTGATCAGGGAGCATATTTGCAGTTGTATTGGAGAAGTCAGTGCTGGGACCATTGTAAAAGAAATGGTCATAAGGAAGAAGAAAAACATAATTTATCAATGGATTTAATGACCTCAGAATAGCTGAATAAAAAAGGCAAATTCACATAAGGCAGGATCCCACAAACAACAATTGGATATTTTATAAGCTGTTCAGGAGGTAAGGTGGCTCAGTGGTCAGTACTGCTGACTCATGGTGCTAGGGACCCAGGTTCAATTTCACCCATGGACAACTGTCTGAGTAAAGTTTGCACATTCTCCCTTTGTCTGCTTGGGTTTCAATTGGGTGCTCCAGTTTCCTCCCATGGTCCAAAGGTGGGCAGGGTAGGTGGATTGGCCATGTTGAATGTGAGTTACGGTTTGAGTGGAATGTTCTTCACAGGATCAGTGTGACTCAGTGGGCCAAATGGCCTCTTTGCAAACTGTTAGAATTCTATGATTCTGTTCAAGGGATGTAGGTTTGAAAACAGTACAGCAATAAAACTTTGACTTTCTTCAAATAGTGCCACAGAATCTTCGACATCTACCTTTGAAGGAAAATGGACTTGTTTCAACTTCTCATAGAAAAGACAGCACTGCCAGGAAAGTTGCCTTCCTTCTCTACTTGGTTAAGTATTCGTTTACATTTTCTTCAGAGTGAAACTGCAATCTTCTAATTTAGGGACAGTATTACTGAACCAAGACTTAACTGTTGAGCGGAGCTTTTTTATTAAATACTTTGAAATTCAAAAGATTGGTTCAGTGTGATTTATTCTTTATGAACTCTTAACTATGAACATATGAATTGCCTTCTGTGTAATGAACCACAGTATTTTCATAATCTAGACTGAGGTGTGGAAGTTAAAGGGCCTCATTAAAGATAGAAATTACATCACATTATAGCATTAGAATCTCATTATTTTGGAATGAAAACTGGAAAAATCAAAGATTTGAACAGCGAATTTGTGCAGAAAATTTGCTACATGACTTGTTGGGACTTAAAGGTCAATGGTGGAACCATGTTGTGCTTCACCTTTGATTTACAAAAGAATAGGTGACCTTTGGAAACGCAGTGAAATTTAAGGAGAGATAAAATGGATTTATTACTTTTGCTCGACAAACTGGTAGGAGGAGATTGGGCTGCACGTTGCCAAGCAACAGGTTCTTAACTGTTAGTTCTGTTTTGCCACAGATTGGGCAGTTGAAAAGAGACCTCAAAAAAGCCTGCAGTAAAAGTAAGCTTTTCTCCCTGCCCTAGGAAAGAAAAAAAATCCCTACAGTTGTGGAGAGGCTTGCAATGAGGCATCATTTTCTCTCTGCCACCTTCTGACTGTGCAAAAATAAATCGTCAAAGGCTCTGAAAATTGACTGAACTCATTTAAAGACCTGGGTCTAACTGACTTGAATGAAGTACCTTCTATTGCCTAGTGGCCAGCAGGAACATGATCTTGTCAACAGAAACTAAAGGAGTCATGAGAAAGTAAGATCACCCCTCCCTTGTGTTCAGGTTCATTAAAGCACAGAATTATTATTTATCTGTTTTTGTTCCACAGAGCTGTCCCATGGCATACTGGCTACATATGAATGTATGCATTTGTTTTTAATGAGGATATAGTTTAATTTTGCACAGCCATTGTTACTGACCCATTTTGTCATTTGTTGAAGTCCAAGGCTGTTAATAATAATTAAGCTTTGTGTTTATAGATGGGAGTTTCTTTTTTTTGTCGCAGATGACATAAAAGTCAAGCAACCTAACCATCTTGGTTATTCCTATTAGACAATTTTGGAATATCTCACAGAATAGCAGTGGCACAGTGGTTAGCATTGCTGCCTCACAATGTAAGGGACCTAGGTTGGATTCCACCCTAGGGTAACTGCCTGTGTGGAGTTTGCACATTCTCCTCGTATTTGTGTGGAATTCCTCCAGGTTCCTCCCACAGCCCAAAGATGTGCAGGTTAGGTGGATTGGCCATGCTAAATTGCCCATAGTTTCCAGGGATGTGTAGGCTTTCTGGATTAGCCATGGAAAATGCAGGATTACAGGGATAGGGTGGGGGGGGGTTGTCTGGTTAGGATACTGTTTGGAGGAGCATTGAGGACTTGATGGGCTGAATGGCCTGCTTCTATGTTGTGGAGATTCTATGATCCTAGTGGAGCTTGGTTATCAGTTTCTGAGTCATGACAATAGGAAGGAAGAGAATGTCATTATCTAAATTCCACCATTCAATTATTCCTCTGACAACTCAACCTTGGGGCAGCAGTAATAGTGTTTGCAAAAAAAGTACCCATGTCCTTCCATCTTCTAGTTTCTACATGAAAATTGTGTCTCAACTTCAAAAGGTGCTTCATTGGTGAAATAGACATATCCATGGTACAAATGCAGGGTTTTCTTTCATTCTTCTTTTTGCATTCTTTCTTGTAAAATCTTCACTGTTTACTTATAATTTCTTGCAATGTCTATGTAATAGCAAAGCCTATGAAATGGTGGATTATATGAAAGTGAAGATATTCACTGAAACCAGTAAGAGAAAATGGAGTCTTTCACTCTTGTTGGAACAACATGTCTTATTTCCTGTGCACAAATACAAAATGCTTCACATCAGGTTTTGGAATTTACATCAGTACAATTGTTTCATGTTGACATGGCAATCATCTTAAAAATGAAGCCATAGACTACAGATTAGTTACTTAGAGTTAAATTTCAGAGGATAATGTCTCTATTAAAGTAGCAGGTGGAACAAAGTAATACGACTGGATTAGTCATGAACCATTGCTCTGTTGTTATTTCTGACAGTAGTCTCTAACTTCTTATAAATATATTTCTAACTGAGTTGGAGGTTTGGTAATATTTCAGCAGCCTATGTATCTGAAATTATACTGAGACATACAAATATTTCACAGATATCTCATTGCCTTAATGTTAGTTGGTGTATTGTTTCACTTATTTCCAGTAGATTAAGAATCTGAGAGTTCAATGTATATTTGTTTAAATAGATTTTAAAAAACTAAGGCTGCACCCTGCAATTTTCAAACCACTGTTTTCTCTAAGTGCTGCCTCTTATCAAAAGCATCTGATGAGAGTATGAGCTGAAATGAGCTTAATACCTATATTTTTCATAATATTGACATAATACAAGAATATAACTACCAGGAAATCAAAATTCATCTCACAGCAGTTTAAACATATTTTTCTGAAAGCAAAATAGTGTTGATATTGGAAATTTGAAATAAAACACAGGAAACGCTAGAATCACAAATAGCAAGTCTGGCAGTATTGATTGAGACAAAAACAGAGTTAAGGTCAGAATTTTGCCAACACCTCATGAGTCCTGTAGTTAGTACCAAATGTGGTTCCTGAACATGCACAAATGAACAGTGGGCCTATGAGGAGATTTTATCATCAGAGATAAAATGGCTGTGTGTGGGATTGGTGCAATCAGATGATGTTAGCAATGGCTCCAGCCAAGGTTGTAAAGAGATGGATTAAGTACATGAATGTTGAAATGCCCTCAAAGAAGGGTATTAAATCCTTAAAAGGTGAGCCCTCCAGTGGTGGTGGTGTTAAAGTTTCCAAGAGTCTAGTAAAATCTCCATCATTGTTTCAGCAATGTGATCTTTAATTAGAACCAAGAATTGTGAGAATTACAAGTGAAGGAAGGGAAACTGGGAAAAGAACAAAAAGGAAGGGTTAAAGAAATCAAATGAGAAAAGGTTGCAAGGCATAAAAGCTAAGGGAACAACGAGGAGATAAAAAAAGATTTTGCTAATCGCATTGTCTTCCATAGTGTCCTGATATAAGAAGTGTGTTAACCTCTAACTAACTGATTTTCTGCAAGTCAAAGGCTCTACATTAATCTGGTCTGGCATTGTGGAGCAAACTCCTTGTCATCAAGGTCTATGGGAAGGCCTTAGAGAATGTTGACCATTTCCAATATCTCCTAAGTGTCCTGTTGATGACAAAGAAGCTATTGTTGAAGAGATCCAGCACCACCTTCAGTGTGCTAGTACAACCTTCAGCCACCTCAGGTAAAGAATATTCGAGAACAACAACAGAGCTGTGTTGGTTCCCACCCTCTGATATAGCTCTGAGACAGGGACTGTCTGCAGCAGACACCTCAAGGCACTGGAGCAGTCCCACTAACATTGCCTGCACAAGAACCTGTGAATCCGCTGGGAAAGATGCATCAACACCAGCATTCTTGACCAGGCCGACCTCCCCAGCACTGAAGCACTGATTCCCCCTTGATTGGCTATGATGGGCTGGGCACGTCATCACCGTGACTCCTCAAGCAGCTCATCTCATGGAATAAAGTGAGAACTAGCCATTTGGATACAGAACTGGCTCAAAGGTAGAAGACAGAGGGTAGCGGTAGAGGGTTGTTTTTCAGACTGGAGGCCTGTGACCAGTTGAGTGCCACAAGGATCGGTGCTGGGTCCTCTACTTTTTGTCATTTACATAAATGATTTGGATGCGAGCATAAGAGGTACAGTTAGTAAGTTTGCAGATGACACCAAAATTGGAGGTGTAGTGGACAGCGAAGAGGGTTACCTCAGATTACAACAGGATCTTGACCAGATGGGCCAATGGGCTGAGAAGTGGCAGACGGTGTTTAATTCAGACAATTGCGAGGTGCTGCATTTTGTGAAAGCAAATCTTAGCAGGACTTATATACTTAATGGTAAGGTCCTAGGTAGTGTTGCTGAACAAAGAGGCCTTGAAGTGCACGTTCATAGCTCCTTGAAAGTGGAGTCGCAGGTAGGTAAGATAGTGAAGAAGGCGTTTGGTATGCTTTCCTTTATTGGTCAGAGTACTGAGTACAGGAGTTGGGAGGTCGTGTTGCTGCTGTACAGGACATTGGTTAGGCCACTGTTGGAATATTGCATACAATTCTGGTCTCCTTCCTATCGGAAAGATGTTGTGAAACTTGAAAGGGTTCTGAAAAAATTTACAAGGATGTTGCCAGGGTTGGAGGATTTGAGCTATAGAGAGAGGCTGAAAAGGCTGGGGCTGTTTTCCCTGGAGCGTCGGAGGCTGAGGGGTGACCTTATAGAGGTTTACAAAATTATGAGGGGCATGGATAGGATAAATAGGCAAAGTCTTTTCCCTGGGGTCGGGGAGTCCAGAATTAGAGGGCATAGGTTTAGGGTGAGAGGGGAAAGATACAAAAGAGACCTGGGGGACAACGTTTTCAAGCAGAGGGTGGTACGTGTATGGAATGAGCTGCCAGAGGATGTGGTGGAGGCTGGTACAATTGCAACATTTAAAAGGCATTTGGATGGGATTATATGAATAAGAAGGGTTTGGAGGGATATGGGCTGGGTGCTGGCAGATGGGACTAGATTGGGTTGGGATATCTGGTCGGCGTGGACAGTTTGGACCAAAGGGTCTGTTTCCATGCTGTACATCTGTATGACTCTATGACTCTAAGTCCCATGTGGACAGACGAAATGCTTCAGTGTTACCCTCACGGCCTCACTGGCGAAGTGTAACATTCCCACAGACACTTGGGAATCATTGGCACAAGACCATTCAATGTACAGGAGGAACATCAGGGAAAGCATTGAGCACCTCGAAACTTGCCATTGGGAAAAAATGGAAGCAAAAACAGCGTAAGGAGTCTGTTGCTACACCAACACCCCATCAACCTCTTCCTGTGACCAGCACCTGTCCCAGGTGTCGAGGTGCTGGTGTTGGAATGGCCTTGGAAAAACTCAAAGTCACAGGATACCAGGTTATAGTCCAACAGTTTTTTTTTTAAATCACAAGTTTTCAGAGTGCTGCTCATTCATCAGGTGACTTCAGCACTCTGAAAGCTTGTGATTTCAAATGAACCTGTTGAACTATAACCTGGTGTCCTGTGACTTCTGACTTTGCCACAGATGTAGCAGAGCCTGCAGTAGCCACATCGATCTGTACAGCCACCTCCATGCTCATGCTGAGAATGGTCCCTATCTGCAAGGGACCATCAATGATGATTATGATAATGATGCTAACCTCATGTCTGTGTCGGTTACTCATGTACATCATGAGTTATGTTATCAGTGAATAGGCCTATTCACCTAGTTGTTCTTTCTGGCTTGTCCTATTATTGTTAAATGCAGGTAACATATTGGACTGCCACAGATAAAGGCATCATGGCAGCCGCCATGACATCAGGCACTGACCTGCATGATTCTCTGTGCCTGTTTACATGCCCACTAGCTGCTTAGAAAATAGAATCTCTTTTGGTTACTAAAATCTGCTCCCAAAAGAGATGAGCTTGGAGACAGGAAGATCACTTAATTAGACTAGGTGGAAGTTTATCCAAACCCCATTGCCTTCTCACCTTGATTGAATTAAGTTGTCTGTGTGGGAAGACTTACGGTCAACCTTTGTGATCTGGACAAATAATGAACACTTAAGGACCTCAGCCCAGTGACCCTGAGTCCTGGTGGTCAAAGATGATCTTGTGATGTCAGTTCACCCTTTTATGTCCTAGCTGCTTTATACAACATATCTGGGGACTGAGATAGACAGGTTGTTGATCTATAAGGGAGGCCACTACCATGTAGGAAAGTGGAGTTCAGGCCCCAATCAGATCAATTTTGATTGTATTGCAGGGTGCTGTAAGTTCAGGGTGGCAAAAATCCAACTCTAGCTCCTATTTATGATGCCTTTATGTCTTTGGGAATAAACAAACCTAGCAGGGCCTTGATCCCAGAGGAAGAGATGTTTAGAGTATAAAAATGCTGATGTGGGTTTCATCATTACACTTATAGCCTAGATATACATTGAGGCTTCTGTAATGTGTAGTTAACCTGAGTTGTGATTTTGGAGGTTGATGATGTCAAGGTGAGAAATGTATGGTTGTTTGTGAGAATTGAAGGAAGTGCTGTCAGTAATGTTGGCAAACAGTTGGAGGGACTTTTGGCTCATCAGATCATGACATCAAATCAAAGTTTGAGAGAACAGTAATAGTTCTGAAATCAGAGGGTAAAAAGCGATTGAATTAATATGAGTGATATACAAGTAGAAACTGAAATAATGCTTCCAAACAATTTTCTTGAGGGATAATTAATAAAAAGAGATGTCTTTATAAGGCTGGAATCCTAGCATTCACCAGAGGTGATCACATGAGTGTGAGAGAATAATTTTATAAAGACATTAAATGAAGTGTTGAGGTAACACTGGCATAAAGTTAAAATGTTGAGGGGAAGTGTTTATAGAGGACAGAATGATCAGCAGTATGAAAGGCAGCAAAATGATTTGGGAGATTAGGAGGAACAGTAAGCAGGGATCAAAGAGTTAGGGTGAGCACTAACCACAATGGGACATGGAAACCAAGTTGCAAGATCTCCAAAGATGGGGGAGTCCAACTTAAAAGTATGACATCTATTCAGTTTGAATTTATAGACATGGGTTTGTCAGCAGCTGACAACGCTTTGCATGTTTATGCAATTGGATCTTTTTGTACAATATTTGAAGTTGTTCCAGGTTTCATGATGGGTAGTGAGTGCAGCTGGCTGATGTGTTCATTGCCAGACCAACTCTTTACTTCATTTCTCAAGAGAGATTACAAGACAATACTATATCTTTATAAATTGCATGCTTATCCATGTTTCTATCAGATATTCATGTATTCATATAAGAGCCCCAGTCTCGAGTCCTCCTGTTTTCACAGACAAATAGAAGTCCTCCTTCACTACTGTGCAGAAGATGGCCTGTTAATTTTAATACAGGTCAAGACATCTGCATTTAATGGAAGTCTCCAATGCTGCCATTATTTGAAGTCCAGGGTGACTGGCTGACTAACTCCTTAGGGACCAAGTACATCCTCAAACGTAATGATAATCTACCTCATGATCCTCCATGGATTTGTTCATAGTTCAATCCTCATTCTTTACCAAGATTACCTCTTACATTAAATCTAGGCAAAACCAAGAATTCAGTTCAATGTCCCAACTTGACCACCTTGGAGATTTTTAACATGCTAAGGGAACATTATTAACGCCATAACATATTGGTACAGTTATATATAATATTTACAACAGATTTAATTCGTTCTTTATGTGATTTATATTATTTTTTTCCAACTGAAGAAACCATAGAACAGAGAACATTACAGCACAGTACAGGCCCTTCGGCCCTCGATGTTGCACCGACCTGTGAAACCAGTCTGAAGCCCATCTAACCTACACTATTCCATTATCATCCATATATTTATCCAATGACCATTTAAATGCCGTTAAAGTTGATGAGTCCACTATTGTTGTAGGCAGGCCATTCCATGCCCTCACTACTCCCTGAATAAAGACCGGAAGTTAACATAACATAGTAATTATAACACAAAGACAGGGAATTCAGCCCAGCATATCCATGCTGGTATTTATGTTCTACGCTAGCCTCCTCTTTGTCCTCTCATTCTATTAGCAGAATTTTCTATTTTCTTTTTATTAAATATTTATAGCTCCAACTAAAATTCATCTGTGGCTCTTCAATCTAGTTATCCCTTGTCGTAGGGAGTTCCACATTCTAATTGTTCTGTTTGTAATGATCTTGAATTTTCAATTGAATTTACAACAATGATGGTTGTATATTTATTGCTGTTAGTCTAACCCATGAGTAAACATCTTCCTCATGTCCATCCAATTAAACCCTTCCATAATCTTAAACAGCCTATTAGGTCATTCAGACTTTCTGTTTTAGAGAAAGAAAACTCCAATCTAGGAGACAGAGAATGGGCATAAATGGATCATTTTTAGGTTGGCAAACATGTGGAGTGTCACAGGAAACAGTGTTGAGGCCTCAACTATTTATGATATATATTACTGACTTGAATGAACAGGCTGACCGAGTCAAATTTGTTGATAAAACAAAGATAAGTAGGAAAGCAATTCGTGGAAAAAGATAGAAAAGTTTAGAGAGATATAGATAGACTAAATGAGTGGCCAAAACCTTAACAGTTGGAGCATGAAGTAGGAAAATGATGAGGTTGTCCATTTTAGCAGAAAATAATTTTGATGAGACCACACAAACAGAAAAGTGTGTAGTTTTGGTCATCTTGGTTAAAAATAGACAGGTTTCATTGGAAGTAGTTCAGAGAAAATTCATTGGACTGATTCCTGGGTTAGACTTACGAAACAGATTGAGCAGGTTGAAGGAGTTGGTTTTATGAAGGAAGATTGAACAAGTTTGGCCTACTCTTATTGGAGTTTCGAAGAATGAGAGGCTATCTCAAAGAAACATCTAAGATCCTGTTGAAAACTGACAGGGTAGTTGTTGGAAAGATACTTTCCCCTATGGAGGAAACCAGAATAAGGAGGCACAGTTTTGAAAAAAGGATCTCTCACTTAATACATAGATGAAAAGGAATCACTTCTTCTAGAGTTTCATTGGTGTTTGGAATTCTCTCTCAATAATGGAGTTTAGGTCATTGAATATATTCATATCTGGGTTGGATGGATTTTTGGTTGATGAGGAAGTCAAAGTTTGCCAAGGACTTGCAGAATAATTGTAGACAGTGAGGAACAGAGTTAAAAATTGTTAGTGGTAATCTCTGGATTACTTCCAGTGACATGTGCTCATGAGGGTAAGAACAGGAGGATATGGTAGATGAATGTATGGCTAAAGAATTGGTACAGGGATTCAGATTTTTAGACCATTGAGATCTTTTCTGGGGCAGTAGTAACCTGTTCAAAAGAGATGGGGTATCTGAACTTGAGGGACCAATATATTGATGGCTCAGTTTGCTACTGCTGCAAGGGAGAGTTTAATCTAGATTGGCTGGGGGAGCAAGTGTGGCAACAGCAGGGAGGCAAGTGTGAGGTGGGAAGGAGTTACAGTAATCAGAAATAGTAAAGTGAAGAGACAGATCAGGCTGGAACATGACAGGGAGTAAGGAATGCCAAGTGGATTAAATTGCATCTATTTCAATGCAAGAGGACTGACAGGTAAGGCCGATTAACTCAGGGCCTGGATAGTTACATGGGACTGAGATATTATAGCCATTACAGAAACACAGCTAAAGGAGAGACAGGACTTCGCAGCTTAATGTACCAGGGGACGCATGCTTTAGGTGGGACAGAGGTGGTGGAAGGAGGGGAGGGGATTTGCATTTTTTGATTAACGTGAGTATCATAGCAATAATCAGAGATGAAATAACTGAAGGATAATCCAGTGAGGCATTTTGGGTGCATCTAAGAAACAAGAAGGGGATAGTGACATTTTTGTGATAGTGATAGGAACCCCACCCCTCCAATCACAACAAGGGCAGAACCTCCCTGGTCCTCACCTTCCACCTCATCAACCTCTGGATACATTGCATTACCCTCCGCCATTTCCGCCACTTCCAAACAGACCCCACCACCAGGGATACCATTCCTTCCCCATCCCTATCAGCCTTCTGGAGAGACCATTCTCTCTGCGACTCCCTTGTTAGATCCAAACTAACCAACCCACCCTCCACTCCTGCACCTTCCCCTCCCACCGCAAGAAGTGCAAAAGCTACGCTGACACCTCCCCCTTTACCTCTGCCCAAAGACCCAAAGGATCCTCCCACATCTGACAGGGATTTACCTGTGCCTCCACACACATCATCTACTGTGTCTGTTGTGGTCTCCTCTACAGTGGGGAGACAGGATGCCAACTTGCAGAATGTTTGAGAAAACATCTCTGGGACACAGGCACTAAACAACCCTATTGTCCTGTGGCCAAACACTTTAACTCCCTCGCCCACTCTACCAAGGACATTGCAAGTCCTGGGCCCCCTCCATCATCAAACTCTAAGCACCTGATGCCTGGAGAGAGAACCTCTCATCTTCCGCCTTGGGACTCTCCAAACACGGGATTAATGTGGATTTCACCAGTTTCCCCTTTTCCCCTTCCCCAACTTATGCCAGATCTAACCTTCCAACTCAGCACTGCCCTCTTGACCTGTCTATCTTCCTTCCCACCTATCCACTTCACCCTCCTCTCCAACCTATCACCTTCACCCCCACTTTCATCTACCTACTGCATTCCTAGCTACCTTCCCCCCACCACATCCTCCTCCCCCCCTCCCTCCCTCTCACATTTATCTCTCAGCTCCCTTGGACCATTCCCTCATTCCTGATGGAGAGACAATGCTTGAAAAGTCGACTCTCCTGCTCCTCAGATGCTGCCTGAGTGTGCTTTTCCAGCACTGCATTATTCAACTCTGATCTCCAGCATCTGCAGTCCTCAATTTCTCCCTGTGAAGGTGAAAGGCAAGGTTGGTAGAGATAGAAATCCTGAATGACAAAAGATATTGAGGCTTTGACCAGAATAAAGGAGGTATGGCTCAGGTACAGGCAGCTGGGATCAAGGGAATTCCTGGAGGTATATATGGGATACAGGAGATTACTGAAGCAGAAAATCACGACAGCAAAAAGGAGACATGAGATAGCTTGGCTAAGAAGATTAGGGTGACTCCAAAGAGGTACTTAACTATTTTAAATGAAAAAGAATAACTAGAGAGAGAATAGGACCCCTCAAGGCTCAAAGTGGACATGTATGTGTAGAACCACAGGAGATGGGCTACATCCTCAATAATTTCTCCTTTGCATTTACTGAGGAGGATGACATGAAGACTTGGGCAAGTTAGTGTCATATCTCCGGGACAGTGAATATCACAGTAGAGGAGATGTTGGATGTATTAGAATGTATGAAGATGGATAAATCTCCTGATCCTGACCAGATATATTCAAGAACACTGCAAGAGGCTCGAGAAAAAAATTGCAGGGGCCGTGGCTGATATTGTTGCATCAACGTTAGCCACAGGTGAGGTCTCAGATGACTGGAAGGTAGCGGATGTTGTTCCCTTGTTCAAGAAGGGCTGCAAAGAAAAACTTGGGAACTGTAGGCCAGTAAGTCCAACATCTGTGGCACATAAGTTACTTGGGAAGATTCTGAGAGATAAGATATCCGTTCTTTTGGAAATACACACTTTGATTAGGAATTGTCAGCATGGTTTTGTGCATGGGAAATCATGCCTCACACATTTATTAGAATTCTTTGATGAAGTGACCAGGAAGGTTGATGAGGGCAGGGCAGTAGATGTTGTCAAAGTGGACTTCAATAAGGTCTTTGATAACTTTCCACATGGTAGCTGCTCTGGAAGGTTAGATTGCATGGAATCCAGGGGGAGCTGGCAAATTGGATACACAATTAGCTTGATGATAGGAAGGTTGATGAGGGCAGGGCAGTAGATGTAGTCTTTATGGATTTCAGTAATGCGTATGATAAGGTTCCACATGATAGGTTGCTCTGGAAGGTTGTATCCCATAGAATGCAGGATGAGCTGGCGAAGTGGATACAAATTGGCTTGATGGTAGGAAGCAGAGGGTAATAGTGGAAGAATGCTTGTCGGACTGGAGGCCCATGACTAGTAAGATGCCTCAGGGGTTGGTGCTGGGTCCATTATTGTTTGTTATCTATATCAAAGTACAAAGCATGGTTAGTAAGTTTGCAGATGACACTAAATTAAGAGGTGTTGTGGACAGTGAGGAAGGTTAATAGAAATTGCAGCAGGACCTTACTCAGCTGGGGAAGTGGGCCAAGAAATGGCAAATTGAGTTTAATATAGATCAGTGTGACGTCTTGTATTTTATTAAGTCAAATCAAGGTAGGAGTTTCATGGTGAATGGTAGGGCCTTAAGGAATGTTCTGAAACAGAGGGACCTTGGAGTTCAGGTGCATGGTTCTTTGAAAGTGGAGTCACAGTTAGACAGGGCAGTAAAGAAGGCTTTTGGCACACTGGCCTTCATCAGTCAGGGCATTGAGTATTGAAGTTGGGAAGTTATATTGCAGTTGGACAGGACAATGGTGGGGCTAGAGTATTGTGATACACTTGGAGTTTGCGTTCAGTTTTGGTCACCTTGCTATAGGAAGGATAGTATTAAACCGGAAAGAGTGCAGAAGAAATTTACAAGGATGTTGCCAGGACTCAACTGTCTGAGTTATAGGAAGAGATTGGTCAAGTTAGGACTTCTGTTTCATTCGAATGTAGGAGACTGAGGGGGGACCTGATAGAGGGGTAAAGATCATGAGGGGCATGGGTAAGGTGAATGCACTCCATCTTTTTCCCAAGATTGGGCAATCAAGGACCAGAGGGCATCAGATTAAGGTTAGAGGGGAAAGAATAAAAGGGAACCTGAGGGTCAACTCTTTTACACAGCAGGTGTATGCATATGGAATGAGCTGCCAACAGAAATGGTTGAAGTGGTTACATTAAAACATTTAAAAGGCATTTGGACAAATACACAGATGGGAAAGATATGTGCCAAGTACAGGGGAATGGGTTTACTGTTGATGGACATTTTGGTCGGCATCGACTAGATTGGACCAAAGGGCCTGTCTGCGTGCTGTGGGAATCTGTGACTCTATGATAGACAGGAAAGTAGCATTAAGACCACATCAGACCAGCAGTGATCTTAGTGTCAACTTAGGCTTGAGGAGCTGAATGGCCTAGTCCTTCTAAAATTTTTATTTAATGTCCATTCAGTCTTTTTGGGATGGGTTATAACTCTGGTTCTAATAAAGTTCTTGTTGATTTTTGCACACCTTCTATCGTATCACTAAATCATTTTTTTTAAACATGGGGACTAGAACTATTCCACGTATCCCAAAGGTAGTCAAGCCAAAGTTCTATATACATTCAACATAACTTTTATTCAATTTTATTCCTTTAGAAATGCTATTGGAAATGTATAACTGGAAAGAGCTCTTGTGATATCGGTCATGAGGACTCAGTAGTTCATTTGAATCCAGAAAAAAATAGATGGTTTGAGATACATTAGACAGAAAATCAGAAAGAGAAAATGTATATGGACAGGTAACATGTTGTGGGATGCTGGGAAACAGCTCACTTAGTAGCTGCTACACACTCAGACTACGCATCGTAAGTCTTTAATTAAATTCTATGCAGAAGGAATCAAAAGACTACTTCCACTAATTTACATCATGACAGTTTTACATACACAGCTCCCTCTATGAACAATTGACTTACAAATTACAAACTGCACCACCCTGCAACCACCAGCCTTCCCACACACTTATAAACCAGACATTCCCATCTTCTCAATGAGAAGAGATGTGACCAGTAAGATGGAGAAAGAAAGAAAAGAAATTGAGACAGGATATTTTTGTGCAAAACAACTAAAAATCTTGCAGTCAAAAAGTGTGGCACTAGAAAGCACAGCAGGTCAGGCAACATTTGAGGAGCAGGAGATTTGATGTTTCGGTCATAAGCCCTTCATCATGAAGAGCTTATGCCTGCAACATCAACTCTCCTGCTCCTCAAATGTTGCCTGACCTGCTGTGCTTTTCCAGCGCCATACTTTTTGACTCTGACTCCGACTCTCCAGCATCTGCAGTCTTCATTTTCTCCTAACAAAAAATCTCACCTTAATCCAATTTACAATTGTATTGCCATTTCAGCTTTGATCAGAAATATGCAAACAATAACAGATTACAGCCTCACATTATGGTCAATTAATTGCATTTGCCATTAACATCTCTTGGCTAGAGAGAATATGAATCAGCAGAGCCATTTTTAATCACCATAAAATAACCTTTGAATATCACCTGGTATACATCTGTGATGCAGCCAGCCTCCTAGCCTTACTTTTCAAAGCTACTGGGAAGCGTATCTGAAAGGGGATGGGGACAGAAGGTTTTGACACTACAGGTGTGATAATTGCCACTGGGAGTGCCACCCACTGGAGTCGGGGGATCTCAGTGGGTCTATCTGCTCTTTCCAGTCTGGCAGTTAGACACACCATTGTTCGACCATTCTCACAGCCCGGACAATTAATCTGAACTACCACTTTTTTTTCTCTCCCACCATGCAACACCCCAACTACCCCTCCCCGCCACCACCCAAATTTGGAATAAATGCAGACCCTTCTGCACTTCACTTCTGCTCTGATGAAGAGTCATCTAGACTTAAAGCGTTAACTTGTTCTATCTCCATGGATGCTGCCTGACCGACTGTGATCTCCAGCATTTGTTGCTTTCAGTACAGATTCCAGCGTCTGAAGTATTATGCTCCTATCTCAGGAACTGAGTGGCCCTGGTGGAACTTGGACTGGGCATCACTGAGCAGATTAATGCTGAGCAGGTGCTGTTTGATAGCACTGTTGATGTGACATCTTCTATCACTTTACTGACGATTGTGAGTAGACTAATGGGGTGATAATTGGCTGGGTTGGATTGTCCTGCTTTTTGTTTAGAGGACAAACCTGGAAAATTGCCCACATTGTCCATAGGTATCACTGCTGTAACTGTCCTGGAACAGTTTGACTAGGGGAGCAGAAAATTCTGGACTACAGGTCTTTAATACTTTTGGAAAAAACAATGACTGCAGATGCTGGAAACCAGATTCTGGATTAGTGGTGCTGGAAGAGCACAGCAGTTCAGGCAGCATCCAAGTAGCTTTGAAATCGACATTTCGGGAAGGGCTTTTGCCCGAAACATCGATTTCAAAGCTACTTGGATGCTGCCTGAACTGCTGTGCTCTTCCAGCATCTTTAATACTTTTGTCAGGGCCCGTAGCCTTTGCAGTATCCAGTGCCAATCAACCTCCAATGCCTTCATGGGATCAGAAGTCAATGTTGAGGACTCCAAAGGCAACTCCTCTCTGACTGTAAAGTAGAATACTACCACCTCCTTTTTAAAATTGATTCATGGGCTATGGACGTCTTTAGCTAAGCCAGTGTTTATTGCCTGCTCCTAATTGCCCAGAAGGTTGTTAAAGACAAATCACATTGCTGTGGGTCTGGAGGCACATGTAGACCAAACTAGTTGAGGATGGCCGTTTCCTTTCCTAAAGGTCATTAATGAACCAGACAGGATTTTCCTGACAATTGTCAATGGTATCATTGTCAACATTAGACTCTTCATACAGATTTTTATTGAATTCAAACATCACCATCTGCTGCGGTGGGATTCAAAAACAGATCCCCAGCACATGACCCAGGTCTCTGGATTAATACTCTAGCATTAATTTCACTAACCCAAAGCCTTCCCCTCTGATGGTCTGTCCTGTCAGTGGGACAGTCCATATTCAGGGTGGATGATGGTGGTGTCTGGGACATTGTTGATAAAATATTCCAAATGTATGACTATGTCAGATGGTTCCTGATGAAGGACCTACCCAAAACGTCAATTTTCCTGCTCTTTGGATGCTGCCTGACCTGCTGTGCTTTTCTAGCACCACTCTAATCTTGACTCTAATCTCCAGTATCTGCAGTCCTCACTTTCACCTAGTCTGTCTGACAGCTCTAACAATTTAGTGGATCTTTGGTTGATGATCGTTTTATTCTTAACCTAGCGTGCTCATGGTATATAATTGGCTAAATGAGGGAAGCATTTAAATTTATGTTGCAACCAACAGATTGGTGGGACCAGAGAGAGACAATGCAACCTCAGTCATAACACGACTGATTAAATCTGATTGACTATTATCAATTTTCTCTATCTCAAACCATCTTCAGATTCTAAGAACTAAAAGAAAAAGTGCCAGTGAGCAACTGGATTTTCTGCTGCACTTGCTTCCTTTTGTAAGTCCGGAAGAATGAATAGCTCTTGTTATCTTTCTGGCACATAGCAGTAACAATGAAAGCTAATAAGAGTGACATTTTACATAGCTCACCGAAACAAGAGAATTCTTAAAAGATTACAGATTTTCAGCTAGAAAAGGAGGAGGTTAGTTTAACAGAAGCAATCCAGGAGCTTCCAAAGACACATGATGATAAATGAAAGTCAAGTTACCTTTTTGAATGAAAGTTCAGCCTTATGATCTTTGCAAGTGGTTTTTCAGCATCTGAACAAGATTAGTACATAAGTGAAGTGCAGTTGAAAGAAGTCTTGACTTTTGGAAGGTATTCAACAAAAATGATTTACTAAAGCTACTTCAGCAAGAATAAAGAAGTTAAAGAAGTGAAAGGTGTTCACAATTCAGAAAGGTTTGATCATAAAGATTGATAAATAGAAAAGGTCTACCATTACTGAGCACTGAGTGCAGAACTAAAGGGTATAAATTATATCCGATCATAAAACAAAATTTTGCGTAATCCCTCTAAGAGATCTATTGCAAAATGGAATGCCCAACCAGAAACAATGGGTGGAAGCCATGACTGCAATAAATTTTAAGAGGAATAATGACCCTTCCAAGGGATAACTTGTGAGTTATGTCCCCATCTTCTCCTGGCTTCTACCCACCCACTCTGCCAAGACGTACTGGTGGGTCACTGCAGGTGATGCAGGGGCCGAAACTGTAAATTGGCTTTTCCAAAGAGGATCTTGCTGGTTTGATGTAAATGAGGCCTGAGGGTCAAACTCAAAACGACATGTTCAGGACTGACATCACTCCTAGGAGGTGCTAAATTCTATACTGGCAAATTTTGGTCATATATCTAAGTGCTCTTTATTTTGAGCAATAATTCAAAAGGAGAGAGTTTAACATTAGAATGTAGCAAAAGACAAAGAATACCAATAACAACTGAAACTTATTCCTCGACTGTCCCAACTAATCTATCACAGCCTCCAATTCTACCTTGAGTAAATCCATGTGTTCTTTTTTGCCTGGTAGATTATTTCAACTGTTCATAATTCATCGATTAAAGATGCATCTCTTTTCATTTCTTATTCATGCCCTTTGGGCCTACTTTGCTATTTTATTTCATCCATATAATGTTATGTCTTTCAGTGAAAATTTCACTGCCAAACTACAGCCATGCATTAATTTTCTTTGTAATGCACAAACTTTTCACTTCGGAAAAATTTTGTCACCCTTTGTCTTTTTTCTTACAACTTATAGGAGAAGCTGTCTTATAGAGTCATTGAGTTACAGAAACATACCCTTTGGTCCAACTCATCCATGCTGACTGGATATCCTAACCTAATCTAGTCCCGTTCACCAGCACTTGGCCCATATCCCTCTAAACCCTTCCTATTCACATGCCCATCCAAATGTCTTTTAAATGCTGTAATTGTACCAGCCTCCACCACTTCTTCTGGCAGCTCATTCCATACATACACATGGAAAGGTTGCCACTTGGGTCCCTTTTATATATTTCCCCTCTCATTGCAAACCTATGCCCTCTAGTTCTGGACTCCCCCACCCCAGGTTAAAGACCTTGTCTATTTACCCCATTCCTGCCCCTCATGATTTTGTAAACCTCTATAAGGTCACCCCTCAGCCTCCAATGCTCCAGGGAAAACAACCCCAGCCTATTCAGCTTCTCCCTATATTTCAAATCCTCCAACCCTGTGTTTTGGACAAGGCCAGACCTCCTTAAAACATTTCAAGAAAGTAGCCCAGACCCTCACTTTGTTAATTGTTTTAAGCAGCAGTAAAGTGGGAATATACCAGGAGAGAATCAGCTTATCAAACCACTTAGTTGTAAACAAAACAGAATTTATTTACAAAATTACTGAATGAAACACAAACAACCAAAAACAGAATACCGAGTACATTAACCTCTCCAAAAACGCAACAGATCATCCCAACACAATGATGCTGTTCCAAATACTTGCAACAATCCCCATAAATGCCCCTTGGCACAAAAGAAAGAAAAAAACACAGGATTGTACAGGAGCGAAATCAGAGCGAGAGTACCAGCCAAGACTTGCTTCTTTGGGTCCAGCAGCCTTTTTACTACTGCTCAAAAAAAAACCAAATCATAGAAAAGCTGAGCTGGGAAAACTAGCCACATCCCTTTCAGTGTACAAGCATTTGATTTAAAACTTGAAAACCTTCTGCCTGAGACAGTCTCTGTTAGGTATTATCAAATTGGCCCTAAAGCCCTTCACCTACAGACTTTTCGAAGTCTCTGTTGTTTATGACTTCTCTGAAGAAAAAAAGCCAAGGACAACATAAGCTTGTTAAAGAAGCAACTTTGTCACACCTGGCAAAATCCTTGTTAATCTTTTCTGAACTCTTTCAAGTTTCACAACATCCTTCCAATAGGAGGGAGACCAGAATTGCACAAAATATTCCAACAGTGGCCTAACCAACGATTCTGGGTAATCCAAGATGGAGGACAGGAAAAGTTTCTGGCTGTAAGAGGTGCTCCTTTTTTTGAGGTATTTTAGGTGCTGGAGGTGATTTCCTCAAATTCCAGGAGCAGCAATTACTGTTTTATATGCTGTTGCATTGCTTCAGAACTTTGGAAAAAAAAAGTCAAAACAGCAGCAGTTTTAAAAGGAAGAAGAGCAGGCAAAGGAAACACATGGTGAGGACAGTGCAGGAGAGAGAGAGAGAGAGAGAGAGAGAGAGAGAGAGAACCTGTACAGTTACTGCCTTTGCTGTTTTTGAATTCATGTATCGCTGGACATCGGAGTGCATCTGGGAAAATTAACAAACAGTGAATTTCACAACTAATCTTGGAGGAACTGGTTTGGGCGAAGTTCACAACACAGAATCAGATAATTTAATTATTGTTTTAAGTCTGTCCAAGAGAAAGGCTGTATTAGTAAGTACAGTGGGTTCTTTCTTGATTATATGTTTTTGGAGATAAGTCTTTTGATTAAACTTAAAATATAAGCCACAGCTATTAATTTAACCTGGGGCAGTATTTTGTAGAGGAATAAAACGGTGTTATTTTCTGGATCTGTAGATTGTGAAGGAGCAAAAATGGCCTTTGCAGTGATATGTACTTCTTGTCAGATGTGGGAGTTTAAAGAGAGTTTAAGGGTTACTGCAGATTACATCTGCCACAAATGCTGTTGGATGTGAATCTAATCAGATCGAATGGATCGTTTGGAGAGACAGATAGAAGCGATGAGGAATTTGCAACAGCAACAGTATGTGATGAATGGCAGTTATAGGAAGGGGGAAAAGTCTCAGATACAGATACATAGATGGGTTAACTCCAGGAAGAAAGTGAGGACTGCAGATGCTGGAGATCAGAGCAGAAAATGTGTTGCTGGAAAAGCGCAGCAGGTCAGGAAGCATCCAAGGAGCAGGAGAATCGACGTTTCGGGCATGAACCCTTCTTCAGGAATCTGATTCCTGAAGAAGGGCTCATGCCCGAAAAGTCGATTATCCTGCTCCTTGGATGTTGCCTGACATGCTGCGCTTTTCCAGCAACACATTTTCAGCTCTTAACTCCAGGAAGAGTAAGAGAGGTAGGCACCTAGGGCAGGAGTCTTTTGTGGATATAACCACTTCAAACAGGTATGCTGTTTTGGAAAATGGAGGGGGTGATGGATTCTCAGGGGAACGTAGCGCGAACAGCCAAGTTTCTGGTATTGAGACTGGCTCTAATGCAACGAGGGGTAAGTCGGCTTCCTCGAGATCAATTGTGTTAGGGGATTCTGCAGTCAGAGGTACAGACAGACGTTTCTGTAGCCAGCAGAGAAAAAGCAGAATGGTGTGCTGTTTCGCTGGTGCCAGGATCAAGGATGACTCAGACAGGGTGCAGAATGTTCTCACGGGGGAGAGGGGCCAGCAAGAGGTCATTGTCCACATTGGAACCAATGATATAGGAAGGGAAAAGGTTGAGATTCTGAAGAGAGATTACAGCGAGTGAAGCAGAAATTTAAAAAGGAGATCCTCAAGTGTAGTAATATCTGGATTACTCCAAGTGCTACGAGCTAGTGAGGGCAGGAAAAGGAGGATAGAGCAGATGAATGCATGGCTGAGGAGCTGGTGTATGGGAGAAGGATTCACATTTTTGGATCATTGGAATCTCTTTTCGGGTAGAAGTGACCTGTACAAGAAGGACGGATTGCACCTAAATTAGAAGGGGACTAATATACTGGCAGGGAAATTTACTAGAACTGTTTGGGAGGATTTAAACTAGTAAGGTGGGGGGTGTGGGGGGGTGGGGGAGGTGGGTGGGACCCAGGGAGATAGTGAGGAAAGAGATCAATCTGACACTGGTCCAGTTGAGAACAGAAGTGAGTGAAACAGTCAGGGCAGGCAGGGATAAGGTAGGACTAATACATTAAACCGCATTTATTTCAATGCAAGGGGCCTACAGGGAAGGCAGATGAACTCAGGGCATGGTTAGCAACATGGGACTGGGATATCATAGCAATTACAGAAACATGGCTCAGGGATGGGCAGGACTGGAAGCTTTATGTTCCAGGATACAAATGCTACAGGAAGGATAGAAAGGGAGGCAAGAGAGGAGGGGAGTGGTATTTTTAATAAGGGATAGCATTACGGCTGTGCTGAGAGAAGATATTCCCGGAAATACATCCAGGGAAGTTATTTGGGTGGAACTGAGAAATAAGAAAGGGATGATCACGTTATTGAGATTGTATTATAGACCCCCAAAGTCAGAGGGAAATTGAGAAACAAACTTGTAAAGAGATCTCAGTTATCTGTAAGAATAATAGGGTAGTTATGGGAGGGGATTTTAACTTTCCAAACATCAACTGGGACTGCCATAGTGTTAAAGGTTTAGATGGAGAGGAATTTCTTAAGTGTGTACAAGACAATTTTCTGATTCAGTATGTGGATGTGCCTACTAGAGAAGGTGCAAAACTTGACCTACTCTTGGGAAATAACGCAGGGCAAGTGACTGAGGTGTCAGTGGGGGAGCACTTTGGGGCCAGCGACCATAATTCCATTAGATTTAAAATAGTGATGAAAAAGAATAGACTAGATCTAAAAGTTGAAATTCTAAATTGGAGAAAGGCCAATTTTGACGGTATTAGGCAAAAACTTTCGAAAGGTGATTGGAGGCAGATGTTCACAGGTAAAGGGACGGCTGGAAAATGGGAAGCCTTCAGAAATGAGATAACAAGAATCCAGAGAAAGTATATTCCTGTCAGGGTGAAAGGAAAGGCTGGTAGGTATAGGGAATGCTGGATGACTAAAGAAATTGAGGGTTTGGTTAAGGAAAAGAAGGAAGCATATGTCAGGTATAGACAGGATAGATCGAGTGAATCCTGAGAAGAGTATAAAGAAAGTAGGAGTATACTTAAGAGGGAAATCAGGAGGGCAAAACGGGGACATGAGATAGCTTTGGCAAATAGAATTCAGGAGAATTAAAAGGGTTTTTACAAATACATTAAGGACAAAAAGGTAACTCGGGAGAGGATAGGGCCTCTTAAAGATCAGCAAGGCAGCCTTTTTGTAGAGCCACAGAAAATGTGGGAGATTCTAAATGAATATTTTGCATCAGTATTTACTGTGGAAAAGGATATGGAAGATATAGACTGTAGGGAAATAGATGGTGACATCTTGCAAAATGTCCAGATTACAGAGGAGGAAGTGCTGGATGTCTTGAAACGGGTAAAGGTGGATAAATCCCCAGGACCTGATCAGGTGTACCCGAGAACTCTGTGGGAAGCTAGAGAAGTGATTGCTGGGCCTCTTGCTGAGATATTTGTATCATTGATAGTCACAGGTGAGGTGCCGGAAGACTGGACATTGGCAAACATGGTGCCACTGTTTAAGAAGGGTGGTAAAGATGTTTAAGAAGGGTGGTAAAGACAAGCCAGGGAATTATAGACCAGTGAGCCTGACCTCAGCAGTGGGCAAGTTGTTGGAGGGAATCCTGAGGGACAGGATGTACATGTATTTGGAAAGGCAAGGACTGATTAGGGATAGTCAACATTGCTTTGTGCATAGTAAATCATGTCTCACAAACTGGATTGAGTTTTTTGAAGAAGTAACAAAGAAGATTGATGAGGGCAGAGCAGTAGATGTGATCTATATGGACTTCAGTAAGGTGTTCGACAAGGTTCCCCATGGGAAACTGATTAGCAAGGTTAGATCACATGGAATACAGGGAGAATGAGCCATTTGGATACAGAACTGGCTCAAAGGTAGAAGACAGAGGGTGGTGGTGGAGGGTTGTTTTTCAGACTGGAGGCCTGTAACCAGTGGAGTGCCACAAGGTGCTGCATCCTCTATGTTTTGTCATTTACACAAATGATTTGGATGTGAGCATAAGAGGTACAGTTAGTAAGTTTTCAGATAACACCAAAATTGGAGGTGTAGTGTACAGCGAAGAGGGTTACCTCAGATTACAACAAAATCTGGACCAGATGAGCCAATGGGCTAAGAAATGGCAGATGGAGTTTGATTCAGATAAATGCAAGGTGCTGCATTTTGGGAAAGCAAATCTTAGCAGGACTTATATACTTAATGGTAAGGTCCTATGGAGCGTTGCGGAACAAAGAGACCTTGCAGTGCAGTTTCATAGCTCCTTGAAAGTGGAGTTGCAGGTAGATAGGATGTGAAAAAGGCGTTTGGTATGCTTTCCTTTATTGGAGTTGGGAGGTCATGTTGCGACTGTACAGGACATTGGTTAGGCCACTGTTGGAATTTTGCGTGCAATTCTGATCTCCTTCCTGTCGGAAAGATGTTGTGAAACTTGAAAGGGTTCAGAAAAGATTTACAAGGATGTTGCCAGGGTTGAAGGATTTGAGGTATGGGGAGAGGTTGAACAGGCTGGGGCTGTTTTCCCTGGAGAGTCAGAGGCTGAGGGGTGACCTTATAGAGGTTTACAAAATTATGTGGGGCATGGATAAGATACATAGACAAAGTCTTTTCCCTGGGGTCGGGGAGTCCAGAACTAGAGGGCATAGGTTTAGGGTGAGAGGGGAAAGATATAAAAGAGACCTAAGGTGCAACTTTTTCACACAGAGAGTGGTACATGTATGAAATGATCTGCCAGAGGAAGTGGTGGAGGCTGGTACAATTGCAACATTTAAGAGGCACTTGGATGGGTATATGAATAGGAAGGGTTTGGAGGTGAGACTAGATTGGGTTGGAATATCTGGACAGCATGGATGGGTTGGACCGAAGGGTCTGTTTCCATGTTGTACATCTCTATGACTCTATGACTCTGTACAGTTGCAACATGATCTCCCAACTCCTATACTCAATGCTCTGACCAATAAAGGAGAGCACTCGTAACGCCTTCTTCACTATCCTTTCTACCTGTGACTCCACTTTCAAGGAATTGTGAACTTGCACTCCAGGGTCTCTTTTTTCAGCAACACTCCCCAGAACCTTATCATTAAGTGTATAAGTCCTGCTAAGATTTGCCTTTTTGAAATGCAGCACCTCACATTTATCTAAATCAAACTCCTTCTGCCACTCCTCAGCCCATTGGCCCATATGATCAAGATCCTATGGTACTCTGAGGTAACCCTCTTCGCTGTCCACTACACCTCCAATGTTGGTATCATCTGCAAGCTTACTAACTATACAGCCTATGTTCACAACCATATCATTTATATAAATAACAAAAAGCAGTGGACCCAGCACCGATCCTTGTGGCACTCCACTGGTCACAGGCCTCCAGTCTGAAAGGCAATCCTCCATCACTACACTCTGTCTTCTTCCTTCGAATTAGTTCTGTATCCAAATGGCTAGTTCTCCCTGTATTCCATGTGATCTACCCTTGCTAACTAACCTACCATGAGGAACCTTGTTGAACACCTGACTAAAGTCCATATAGATCATGCCTACCACTCTGCCCTCATCAATTCTCTTCGTTACTCCTTCAATAAACTTAATCAAGTTAGTGAGACATGATTTCCCAAGCACAGAGCCATATTGACTATCCCTAATCAGTCCTTGCCTTTCCAAATACATGTAAATTCTGTCACTCAGGATTCCCTCTAACAACTTGCCCACCACCAATGTCAGGCTCACTGGTCTATAATCCCCTGACTTTTCCTTACCACCTTTCTCAAATAGTGGCACCACGTTAGCCAACCTCTAGTCTTCTGTCACCGCACCTGTGAGGGGCCCAGCAATCACTTCCCTAGCTTCCCAAAGAGTTCTATAACTTGGTCATTTCCTGGGGATTTATCCTTGCAAGGACAGTGCTTGCATGGACACAAATGTAGTTTAAAAGAAGATTTCAGGAGGTGATCTGCAATGTTGGCCAACTTAATGAAACTGAGATGAAATTTCATGTTGACTCAGACTGCAGTAGGACAATCTGACTGAGAAGATAATGATGACCTTTGGAATTGTTATGACTGGTTGGTTGATTCTAAGCTCTCTAGGTATTTCAGCACATGATTTAGAAATATTAACTGAAATAATCTTTCAGTGAGTCAACAGGAAAATAAGTTGCAAATGTTCAAAGGATATCCCTTTGCAGTATCAACATGAAAAAAAAGAATAAGACTTATCTGGAGAAAAGATTAGACCTGACAGATACACATCTGGTAGCTTATAGTGGACCTGTGTCTACACATACTAAATCTCGAGAATTCAGGAAAATTGCATTAAGAAGAATGCAAGAGCAGAAGTAAGTCTCCCCATTTTCCCATCCACCACCTTAAATGAATGAGAAAAATAAAGTAGGATTCTTTTCGGGCATGACTTCCCCTTCTCTTGATTTTTCTTGCACTCATCATCCCCAGGTGACCTAGGCATATGGCAGAAACATTACCCTATAAGATATTAGATTTGAGTAACAGAATGGTATTCTGCATCTTTTGGGGAACGTTGCCACAATTGCAGAAGATTTCTTGTTGAACCAAAAAGCAGAGATCATAATGACTGGAAAGAACATGCTACAAATATAAACAAGAATAGAACTCCTTTCAGGCTGAAGAATCCTGAGTGACAGAATTTACATGTACTTGAAAAGGCAAGGACTGATCAGGAATAGTCAACATGGCTTTGTACGTGTGAAATCATGTCTCACTAACTTGATTAAGTTTTTTGAAGGAGTAACGAAGAGGATTAATGAGGGTAGAGTGATTTATATGGACTTCAGTCAGGTGTTCCAGGTGAACAATGGAATAGAATTACATCCTGTGAATTCTGAAACCCATTTGAATTAATATGCACTCTTCAAGAATCTTCAAAACGAACAGATTTCTTCGAAAATTGCATATTTTCCATCAATTCCGCATCAATTAGGAGTTAACTAACAACATTGAACAATTTTCTATTGCATGTGGTAATGGAACACGAGCATCACTGACAAATCAATGTTTGTGGCTGAGCTTTAATGACCCTTTGACAAGATTATGGTGAGTGCCTTCAGGAATCACTTCAGTCCAGATGGTGAAATTCAGGACAGAGTTTCAGAATTTTAACTTCACAAATTGGCACGTATGTCCAAATCAGGATGATGTCTGATTTGGAAGGGAACTGGCAAGCTGTGATTTTCACATTTCTTTGTTGCTTTGTCTATGTAGGCAGTAAAGATCATTGATTTAAAAAGTGTTTCAAAGGAGCCTCAGTAAGTTTTTGCAGTGTTTTATACATGTTCAAACTACAGCCATGCTATGCATGTGAGGGAGGAGTGAATGGTTAAGGAATTTGGTAGGGTGTTCATCAAATAGGTAGCTTTTCTGGATGGTGTAGAGCTTCTTGAGTGTTGTTGGAGCAACCTATCGAGGCAAGTGGACGGTATTTCATAAGCCCCTTGACTTATGACTTCTCACTGGTGAAAACTCTTTATGAACTCATGGGGTGTGTTATTCACCATTGAGTGCTGAGCCTTTGACCTGCAGATAGTACTTATAAAGCTGTTCCGGTTAGGCTTCTCGACAATTGAAACCCCATAGGTTCCAATAATAGGGGTTTCAGCTTTGGTAACTGTCAGTGAATATGAGGTGATATGGTTAGATTCTTTCTTGTTGGAGATGGTCATTACCTGGGCACTTGTGTAATATGAATGCTACTTATCCCTCATCATTCTCTCCCTGAATCTTGTTCAGGTCTTGGTCTATGCAGACATGGGCTGCTTCATTTTCTTTGTAGTTATGCTTGTGACTGAACAGTGGGGAATCATCGTGAGCACTTCTATTCTGATTTTATAACAGGAAGAAGCTGATTGAAGCAGTTGATGATAGTGTGCCTGGAACACTACCCTGAGGAACTCTTGCAGTAATGTACTGGAGTTGAAATGGTTGACCTCCAACAACCACAGTCAGCTTCTTTTGTGCTCGGTTTGAATCTGTAAATGGAAATCTTTGTCCTCTGAATCCCATAGAGTCCTGTTTTGCTGAGACTGCTTGATGCCAGTCAATCAAATGTTATAAAGGGCAGTCACTCTCACCTTACCTTGAGAAATACAACACACAAAAGGTATTCAGAAAGGGACACCTTCTTGAGCATGAACAGTAGTATAACATGAGTATAAAAATAAAACCTTCAAATTCTGCACAGATTTCAACTGGGAGTCAGAGTAAACTCCAAACTCTTTAATAAAATCACTGGTTAGATCTCAGCTGAAGTATTAGAATTTTAATACCCAAGAGGTGGATTCAACAGAGCTGTGTAATTAAGGTAAGTGAATTTGCAAACCAACTCCAATGCACATAATTCCAAGTTTAATATTAACACATTTTGATATTTGCAAAGAATTGACTTGCTGCAATTATTGCTTTATTTAGTGTGGGTATGTAGTCATTCATTGCTACAATTAACATCTTTATGAGACATTTGTGAGGTGCTGACTCTTAATTTGTTTGGTGATGTCAGTTTGATTCTGACTGCCCCAAGAGACTGAGCCATGTCTCAGCCCTTGGACTGTATCGGAGGTGGCCTATAAATTACTGTGTAATTACTATGCTGGGATCCCCTGACCAATGGCTATCTCCTTTGACTTGACTGAAGGCTGCTAACACCATAATAGATTTCCTGTCTTTGTGACTGTGCTCAACAGCACAACACAGTCATTCAGCAGGACTGTGAGTCTGGTATCTCTGGCTAAGGGACAAGAGGCAGAATGGCAAATAAGACAAGGCAGGGATGTTGTGAGCATCCAGGTAGGCTCAAAGTGACTGAGTAAGAGATCAAGCAAACAGCTCTCTGGTGTTGCCTGGTCTAGTCCATGAGCTGGATGTGTGTCCCTGAATAAAATATCTTTGCTGCAGCGTTGCAATAATAGCTGCTGGTGCACCCCAAGTTACAATACTGAGGTGCAAAAGCATACAGTAGGCAGGTTGGAGTTGTGCCATGGGGGTTCTTAGTACCGGGCACATTTTAAATGCCAAATCTGTAGGCATGAGATGAGCATGACCTGGACCGTGGAACTTTTTGTTCATTTCAGGCGTCCAGCATCCACATTTGTTTGCTTTGTATTTCTGAAACATTGGTACCTAGGTTCTTTGGAGCAAGTACTGAGCTGAAGATGCCAGGTATTCATTCAGACTTCTGAGGCAAGAATCATTGAATTTAATGGGGAGTGATTTGAAGTTAGCAAGTTCATTAACAAACAATAATACCCCTTAATAGTCAACTCACCACTTCTTCATGAGAAAGCTCAGAATTGTGTTAAACTTTGCAGTGAGTCGTTTCTTCATTCAGATCGGCCTCACTGGACTTCTTGTGGTTCTGCTTCATTTCCTGCTATAGCTTGTGTCATTTAGGGAAGATCTATGATTCTTATCAATATCTTTTTCAATTGAATTTTACTTTTAAGTTTAATGTCTCCAGCACAGATTTCCAGATGCTCAACAAACTGATCAGGGAAAGGAAGGAGAGATTGATCCACAATCCTTCTCATTACTTAAGTGTAGGTCATTCTCCCTCCGCAGACACAGACGATATTCTCCTCACAACGTAAGTTGCAAAAATGCCAGCTCCTACTCCGGCCCTCTCCTTGAAATCCAGGTTTCCACTTCAAACCGAAGTGCTAATTCAATCAGTGGAAGCAAAATCTTCATTTCTACAGCCTTGGAAATATCTCTCTGTCTCCAAAGAAGTTTCTATGAATTGACAAAACACAGAGAATGAGATACTTTCAAGTAATAAATGAAGATGTAAAACTGACAATGTTTCCTTTGGACAAAAAAAAGTCAAACTCTTTTTGCAGATGAACAATGCATCACTTCTTTATCTATATCCTCCATATTTAGCTTGTAATGAATCATGTATGGTTCTATATGTTCTTATATATGCTGTTAAGGAATCAAATTCATAAGCCCCTGCAAAGGATTTGTTCTCTGCATTCTTGTCAGAAAATTTCCCTGGATATAATAATTATTTTCCCGTCATCTTCAAGAGACAAGTAGCTCCAAATTTTTCACTGAGTAACTGTTGACTTCCAACAAGGAATGTCTGTTTTGATATTTAGCTATAAATGTTGTTCTTTATAGTCTCAAATACATCACTAAAAGCATTACACAGTCATTTTAAAACTTTGCTTCACTTTCAGTGCTGAAAAGACTTGTTATAAACTCATGTTGTAAGGGATATGCATAACATTCTTTATGCCACAAAACAACGTAAAAGATTAATAACCTACCCAGTGATGTATTGGCATTAGAAGATAAGACAAAACCAGTTTATATGATTGTAATTGTGTTAGTTTTGATGTTAATTGGAAATTAAGACAGAAATGGACATGAGTAATGTATAAAGTGTTGAAACAATTATGCTTTTTGGAACCAAATTTTTAAACTACGAGGATGAAAATTTGAGAAGACAAAATGCAAATAGTTTACAAATCAAAGTTCCATTAAAACTAAAAGCTTAACATTGGGATAACTCTTCAGAAGTTACAATTGATTTAGAGACCTCTGATCTCTGTCTTAATTTATACACAATCCCTCACTCCTGACCTTGCTAAACTGCAATGTTGGTCTGTACCAAGAAAAGTGATGGAAAGAAGCATGTCTTTTCTTTCCAATCCTTCCTTGGCCTCACCTCTCTTGAGATTAGAGGTTACTCTCAGCCAAGTGTTGCTGAATATTTCCTCTGACCCCCTTCACAATTCTTTTTTGTTTCCCACATCCTATATTTCAACTATGACATGTTACTTCCAGAATGGCCATCTTGTCCCCTGCCTTCTTCAGAACATAAGAGGAGAAGAAGGCATTTAGCCATTCAACACTATTCTGATCATAGCTGATCATCTTCTCCAAGCCCATTTTCCCAAGTCAACCCCATAACCGTTGACATCATTAGTAACAACAATTGATTGATTTCTACTCAGTGACTGAGTTTCCAAACCTCCCAAGGTAAAGAGTTCCAAAGATCCTCTAAATGCAGTAAATTTTTCCCATCTTAGACCTAAGTGGCACTCAATGTGCCCCCTTGTTCTAAATGCCCCAGCCAGCAGCAATTCTACCCTGTCGAGCCCTGTAAAAATCTTTTAGCCTTCAATGAGATCACCTTTTATTTTTAGAAACCCTAAATAATACAGGGGTCCCATCTCATGACAGTCTTGTCATTCCCAGTAATTAGTCTGATGAACCTTCACTATTCTCCCTTTATTCCCAGTAATTAGTCTGGTGAACCTTCACTATTCTCCCTTTATTCCCAGTAATTAGTCTGGTGAACCTTCACTATTCTCCCTTTATTCCCAGTAATTAGTCTGGTGAACCTTCACTATTCTCCCTTTATTCCCAGTAATTAGTCTGGTGAACCTTCACTATTCTCCCTTGATAAAAAGAATATGCTTACTTAGGTAAGGGGAGCAAATCTGTATATGATAGTCCAGGCACGGTCTCAACAAAATGCTATACAATTGAAGGAAGGTATACTTAATCCAGTTAGAAATCTGCCTCACAGCCATAAATTACTGCAGGCAGGGCAAGTAGATTCTTGGTGGTATCTCTGTCTCTCATTGAGAGGAAGCCCTTCTCTTGGATGCTGTTAGGCAATCCAATGAACCAGCAGCTCCAACAGTCCCAGGCAGTGCCAGAGTTCCATGGTGTGCAACATTGGGACTGCAGGCATGCCCAGTGAAAGGGCCACATGGATCCTGAAGAAAGGGAAGTCCAATGGACAAGCACTCATATAAAAAAATACAGTTTTTGTTAAATTGAATCTGTCTGCTTATCCAACTGCTTTATACCATGTACGGTGGAACATTGGAATGAAATAATCTTTTCATAAGCTTAATTGATCCTTAATTATTAAGTTACATATGTGGAGGAGCTGCCAATTTTGGCACCCATCCACTCTCTGCAGAATAAGGATCAACATGGCATTGGTAGGAGTGTGGTGGGCAAAAGTCGAAACACATTTTCATGACCCACTTTCTATGCTACCCAATTACTTTCTATTACATGCTATGCTTGTAATATCCAGCCCAATGTTTATTATACCAATGAAATTTGTGTATAACTGTGATCCTGCAATAATTTGCGTCTTGTTTAAGAAAAAAGTGTCTTCTCGTTTGATGACCATTTGTTTTTTTCACTATCCACTGAGCAGGCCCTGAGGATCCCTACCAGGAGATGGGATGGCGGTGACATATCTACCAAATGGATATTACAGCATGATGAACTGTGATGAAGATTTATTCAGCAAAAATAATAAAAGATGCATTGACAGTCATGGACCATAGCCCATCAGCAGGAACTTTTCTCATGCTGAGCTATCATGCCTTGGCTGCATTAAGTATCAATAACATTTCCGCTTAGATTATAGTCTGTTCTTGTTGCAGCATGGCAGGACAGGTCTGCCATTTTACTACTGAGACGTACCCCATGGTTTATGAACAATTAGGTTTGACATGAATGCGTGTTCTGCCATTTCGAGCAAAAGATTATTCACTTTTAAGATCAGTTGGAATCTCTGTGGAAAACATCAACAAGAATGGAACTTGTGAAGTGTGTGTCACTGTGGATAGAATACAACTAATTATTGTTATGGAACAAACTTATCAACATAGCAGGGAATAACACAAAAGCATGTTCAGCTTGAGTGATCACAATTCATTGAACAGCCTGTTTTGTTCTGTTGTGAGATGCTAAACCTCAGAAAGGGAAATAAGTTACAGCTCCAGGAAAGCCTCACCTAACGTAACAGCATTAAAATACAGTTTATGGCAAATGTTTTTGTCAGTTGGGATAAAATATTTGAACCTATTATTGCACTCCATATTGGGAAAACAAAGTTATGGACAGCTCATGTTCAATCAGTGATCCATAAATGGAAACCGTTTTTGTAATTTTCCGAGGTTGGAGGGAAAGCAATGATATTACCAATCAACAAGGAGGAGAGGAACCAAAAGACAACTTTATGGTGAGGGGGAAAAGATCTAAAGGGGACCTGAGGGGCAATCTTTTCACACAGAGGGTGGTTCATATGTGGAATGAACTGCCAGTGGAAGTTTCGGAGATATAGTTTCAACACTTAAAAGACAGTTGGATAAGTACATGAATTGAAAAAAAATTTAAGGGATATAGGCCAAATGCAGGTAAGTGGGACTAGTTTAGTTTAGGAAACATGGTCAGCATGGACGAGTTGGACCAAAGGGTCTGTTTCCACACTGTATGATTCTATGATTTTGTGGCACAATCAACAGCACGTATTACCATGCAATCAGATTACATAGTCAGACATTGAGAAAAAACATGATTACCATAATCTCTACAACGCATGAAAAAGTAAATCAAAGAAAGCCTCTCTTATGTACAGCCTTGCAGATCAAAGTGACAATGGGTGCTACCATAATGCATCATGAAGAGCTGCACCATGTGAAAACAGCAATGGATGAACGCAGTCTTCCAATACTGATTGGATGAAGAGAATGGGGATATTTTATTGAACAGGAACACAGTTGAATATAAAGAAAGTGGATTATTGGAGCCATTAACATGGATGATGTTAGCTTCTGTTCATTGCACTGGTTAAGACTGCTGAAATGTTGACTTGATTTTGCATTTTAGATCGCATCTTAGCAGTTTGTGCAGGCACATGAAATAATTTTGTTGTGTTTAATCCATAAAAGAGAACAAAATGCCAGAAATTATGACAGAAATCCTCTGTGTTCACTTGTAGTAAAGATCATAGAAAACTCAACAGATATAAGAACTTAGGATGCAGGAGCAGGAGTAGGCCATTCTGCCCTTCAATCTGTTCTGCCATTCAACTTGATAAAAGCTGATCTTCTACCTCAATGGCATTTTCATAGACGATCCTCGTTTCCCTTGATAATATCCATCTGGAATAGATGGTGATCAATCTGTCAAGCACTGCAAGAATTATGTACATCTCAATGATATCCATTCTCATTCTATATAATATAGACCGCATAGAAGCACTTTGCTTCAGTTTATCTTTCTAGCCATCTCAGGGATCAGGCTATGAAACTTTGATACATTCCCTCTATAGTAAGTCAAGGAGACTAAACCTATACATAATAATCCAGGTGTAATTTCCTCGCCAAAGCTCCATACATTTGCAGTAAAAATATTTACTCTATTAGCCAGATCCTCCAGCAATAAAGGCCAACATACAACTTTCATCCGTTATTGTTGTATCTACTTGTTAACATTCATTGACTTGTAAATAAGGTTGCCAAAGTTGCTTTTACCAACTTAAGATTCTCATTTGAAAAGCTATTCCCTATTTCCACTTTTTCTACCAATATGGATAGCTTCATACCTTTCATATTATATTTCAGCTGCCTTGTCCTTGTCCACTCACCCAGACTATCTAAATTCCCCTTGAAATCTTTTATATCTTCCTGACAATACACATTCACACCTCACTTTATGTCATCAGCAAGCATGAGAATATTACATTTCATCCTCACATTTCAAACATTGGTATAGATTGTGAGTATAAAGTCATCCTTGTAGTAGTTCACTTGTCACAGTCTATGAATCTAAAAATGACCCAATTTATTCCTGTTCCCTAACCTCTCTCTGTTAACCAATTCTTAATTCTGGATTAGTGATGCTGGAAAAGCACAGCAGTTCAGGGAGCATCCAAGGACGTCAATTTTACTACTCCTCGGATACTGCCTGAACTGCTGTGCTTTTCCAGCACCACTAATCCCCAGAATCTTGTTTCCAGCATCTGCAGTCATTTTTTTTTACCTAACCAATTCTTAACCCATGCTTGTTGATTACTTTCTGTCCCATGTGATCTACTTCTGCAAGACTTCAGATCAGGGAGTCTCAGATCCCAGGCAGGAACCCTACTTGATAGATCGTGCTTTTGTTTGTTAAACGTTTGTTAGCAATATTGAAAATTTTGCTTTAACAACTAAATGAAAATAAATTACAAAAGTAACAACGATAAAATAGACTATCGCAAACTCTCTACTTGCAATACAAATTCAAAGATTTTAAGCACTAAGTGTGAACCCATTGATCCAAAAGCCTCTTTGTAAGTTGAAAAGTAACAAAACAGATTTTGCATAATGCACAAAACATTCTCAAAACGTCACTTATGTAATATGATAGTATTCCTGTACCTCGGTGGATTTAAGTTCTTGGGACTTCAGTTGTTAAACTGAATCTGCAATAGCTTCTTTGTAGCCAGACTAGGGATGATAGTTGTTAAGATTAGAGTAGTGCTGAAAATACACAGCAGGTCAGTCAGCATCCGAGGAGCAGGAAAATCAACGTGTCGGGCAAAAGCTCTTCATCAGGAATGAGGAAAGCCCTCATTCCTGATGAACTCCTTTTCCCCAAAACATCGATTTTCCCGCTCCTCAGAAGCTGCCTGACCTGATGTGCTTTCCCAGCACTACTCTAATCTTGGCTGTAATCTCCAGCATCCGCAGTACCCACTTCAGGCCAGTGATGATATCAGGTTGAGGGTGGGTGTCAGGTCCTGCACGTTCTGACTGGTGTGGAAAGATGGGAGATAGAATTGAGTTGGGGGTTGTGTCTAGTCAGGAGGGGTGTGTCTTGCTAGCAGGAGGGTTGATTTGGTTCAGTTCAATGGACGGTTGGTTTCTGAAGCAGTGTGCTGCCAACAGCATGGGTTCAACCCCTGCACTGGATGAGGTTACCATGAAGGACTCTCCTTCTCAACCTCTCCCACTTGCCTGAGGTATGGTGCTTTTCAGGTTACATCACTACCGGTTGTCTCTCTCCAATGAGAGAGCAGACCGCTGGACTAGCAAGACTATGGCAACTTTACTTGGGGGATGTAAGGAGTCGGGAGGAGTGTAAGTGGGGAGACTTAGTGGCGAGTGGGATGTTCAGTTTAGAATGTAAGCAGTAAATTGTGCAGTTTTCTAATCTTCCAACATCTCCTGAACTGATTGGAACTCTCTGAAATTTCCCTTTTTAAGGGGCTTTCTAGGAAAGTTCTAGGTGTAGGAGAATTGACAATTGGAAGTTTTAATTACCTGAATAATTGCCATAGAGTTAGTTGCAATGGGGATTTCACTACAACCTGTGCTGCTCCATCGACTGTGGCCATTAGGATGTCTGGACAATGTCATTATCCAGTGTTAGTAAAGGAGCTCAGAAAGAAATTTGAGCAGAAGTTCTCATTGGCAAAATAGGTATCGAAACCAACATAAATTTCTGTGTAATTCCCATGTAAGTGCAATCCAAAGTAATTCAGTCCTTTTAAAGTTTTCTGTTCGCAGACATGTAAGATATGAATTAAAATACATTGGTAATGAATAATCCTAATAGATTCATATCAGTTCTTGGTTTGTTTACATCCCCTCAAAACCATAACTGTTCCAATTTATACTTAGGCGCTAATGCTGATGAATTAGAAAACACTGCACATAATAATTAATGAATGTACATTTAATGAGAGTAATTACACAAAAAATAGATTTGTGTGGATGACAATGAATTCCATTAATGGAATTCCTTTTGCGTGTGTTAAGATGATCGGCTAAAATAAATATTCTGTTTGCCATGGTAATGTTCTGAATTGAGACTTTGTCCCAGGCCCACTTTATAAGTAACCAGACTTAGTTTTTTAAAAAACGTACATGTAATATTAACACAAGCTTTTGAAAAAGGTGAAATGTTTAATCTGGTGACAAGTTGTTTTTATGGGTGCACCAGTTTTAATTAAGTAAACAAATGAATTTATTATCTTCAATGTTGTATGCACACTAGATACTCAATACACACACAGCAGTTTCATTGAGGTTACAGAAGGTGAATTGGCAATGCTAAATTGCCCGCAGTGTTAGGTAAGGGGTAGATGTAGACGTAGGGGTATGGGTGGGTTACGCTTCGGCGGGGCGGTGTGGACTTGTTGGGCCGAAGGGCCTGTTTCCACACTGTAAGTAATCTAAAAAAACTCAGAGTTGGTGTCTGATCAAATTATATTTGCACAGAAGAAACTCTTGATTTTATTGTTTCTACAACCAGTAATGATGCATGAAGACTTACGTAATTTGAAAATGAAGGAGTTTAATAGACTAATTAACCTTTTCTTTCTCCAACACTTAAATTATTATGGATTTGAATTTTTGTGGCTACATAAAGATACTCAACATAATGGCATTGTTGTGCAATTAATTAGTCTGATATGTCAAGCTTCTTCCAGGTGAGCAACAGTATGCAACTGAGTATATTGTTCTCCAAGTTCTTACTGACATGTCAACGGCAAGTTTTGAAGAAAGCCCACAAAAGTCACAAAGAAACAACATCGCCAATAGTGTTACAAGCACAGCAAAATATGGTTAATAGAGATGAGGACATAAAAAATATATACCATCTACAAGATGCAGCATTGTGTCAGATCTCTTATAAAGTATCTTCCAAACCTGCAAGCTCTGCCGTCTCAAGGGCAGCAGATACATGGGAGCACTACAACATGTAAATTCTTCACAAAGCAACACATTGCTTTGACTTAAAAATATATCACTGCTCCTTCAACACCATTGGATCAAAATCCTGGAAGATCCACTCTAACAGTATTGTGGGTCTGCGTAACACCAGCTGTACTGCAACAGTTTAAGCAGACAACTTCTCAAAGACAGTTGGCTATAGGCAACAAATACTGACACAGCCAATGCAAAAAATACAGTCATTGAAACATCAAATGTTACAGTACAGAAGAGGCCCTTCAGCCCATTGAATCTGCACCGACAATAACTACTCTAATTCTACCTTTGTCCCACTTTGCAGCACTATGTCCATAGCCTTAAATGTTATTGACATTGCTACTGTTCATCCAAGTACATTTTAAAGGTTATGAGGTTTCCTGCCTCATCTACCTTCTGAGACAGTGTATTAAAGATTTTCACAACCCTCTGGGTGAAAAACCTTTTCCTCAATCCCCTCGCCTTTAGATTAGATTACCTACAGTGTGGAAACAGGCCCTTCGGCCTAACAAGTCCACACCTACCCTCTGAAGAGAAATCAACCCCCCTATATTTACCCCTGACTAATCCACCTAACACCATGGGCAATTTAGCATGGCCAATTCACCTAAGCTGCACATCTTTGGACTGTGGGAGGAAACCAAAGCATCCGGAGAAAACCCATGCAGACACAGGGAGAATGTGCAAACTCCACACAGACAGTTGGCCGAGGCGGGAATTGAACCCGGGCCCCTGGTGTGAGGCAGCAGTGCTAACCACTGAGCCACCGTGCCCACTTATTCACTCTTCAGCTAAAGGGAACCAGTTATTTCAATGCATCCTGTCCATACCCCTCATAATGTTACATACTTCTTTTAGGTCCCCTCTCAGACTTCTTTACTCCAAAGAAACAATCCAAGTTTATCCAATCCCATTTCATAGTTGAAATCTTCTATCCCAGGCAATAACCTGGTGAATCTCCTCACACCCTCTCCAGTGCAATCGTATCCTATCTATAGTGCAGTGACCAGAACTGCACATAATACTCCAGTCATGACTAACAGAAGTTTTATACAGCTCCAGTATAACCTCTTTGCCCTTATGCCATGACTGATAATTTTTATTCCTGGAGTAGTGAATGCTGAATGGGGCTGATAAAAGGGCTGCCGAGCTGAGGCAGCCATGCCAGTCGTTTTGTTCAGCATTGATGCCTCTAGTCATCACCCTTCATATCTGTTAACCCCCTGCAACTCCCATTGCCCAATTAAGTAAATAATGTGAATTCCTGCTTCCCACCTTACCCCCATCTCCTTCAAATTCTCCCTGTCAACTTAGTGTCAATCAATGACAGCCCCAATTCAATGTTTGTGGTTTTTATAAATCCTGTGACCCCTGATGAACCCTCAAAGCCCTCATGTCAATTCATGCCAACTTTCAATACCTATCCAGCACCATTATTTTTAACTGTTTTCATGTCAAAGTTAAAAATCAGACAACACCAGGTTATAGTCCAATATTAATGAAGTGAAACCTGCAACCCATTCTAAAAGATGAAAGACTTAACAGCAATTTAGGTTTGTTCAATGTATCATTTCAGTTGCATGACACTGTAATCTTTTGCCATAAATTCAGTGTCTTATTGTCCTTCTCCACAGTTACCTGATGAAGGAGCAGCACTCCAAGAGCTAGTGCTTCCAAATAAACTTGTTGGATTATACCTGGTGCTGTGTGATTTTTAACTTTGGACTATAACCTGGTATTGTGTGATATTTAACGTTGTCGACCCCAGTCCAACGCTGGCTCCTCCACATCAGGTCTTCATATCAATCATAGTGTTCACTGTGGGTAGAGCTAAGGACCCACTTTGAAATGAAACAAAGTCAAGGTCCAAATATTAGTTACAATCTTCACCATAATTAACATACACAGCCATTCATAAAAATAAATTCAAAACTGTAAAAATCTCCCAAATAGTTAATCCCACGTTAAAACAATAGATTGTTGGGATTGAAATGAGAATAGTAAGGTGGTTATTTTTGACCAGAGTGGACACAATGAGCCAAAGGGCCTTTTTCTGTGCTTTAGAACTCAATGACTCTGTGACTGTATTTGTATCCATAACCCCATAATAATGACAGCTGATCATTTAGTAATACAGGGAGGAGGCAATGGCTTAGTGGTGTTATTAGTGGACTGTTAATCCAGAGATCCAGATGATGTTCTGGGGACCGAGGCTCAAATCCCACCACAGCAGGTCCTGGAATTTGAATTCAATAGGAACAGATTTTGCAATTAAGAATCTACTGATGACCATGTTGGGAAAAAACCCATCTTGTTCACTAATGCCCTTTAGGGAAGGGAAACTGCTATCCTTATTTGGTCTGGCCTACATGTGACTCCATACCCACAGCAATGGGCTTGACTCGTAACTACTCTCTGGGCAATTAAGGATAGGTAATAAATGCTGCCTAGCCAGTGACACCCTCATTCCATGCACGAATAAAAAAAAACACCTCTTTGTACTGTCAATCAAATTTTGAACACTGTAGACCCTTGCTGTTTAGAAATGTAGGTTTCAAAAAGCAGCCAACTATTAATCATGATATAATGGTAGCTCATGGGGTATTTTTTTAAAAAACAAACAGCGACTATAACAGCTAAAACATTTATTGAAGTCTTCTCCATCAATTTGTGACTCCCAAATTGTGCAGTAAAGCCAATGTTACAGTGAAAATGTGAGCTTTTTGAACTCAGAAAGAGGTTTAAATGGCTACGTTGAGTTCTGGTTTCTTACCTGTGTGAATCTTGACCTGCCTCTCTCTCTCCTGGGAGAGATGTATTTGAATTGGGTCCCAGCTGACACTTCTAAAGGTCAAGGTTTCATGAAAATCCAGCTGTGCGCCCTGACTGAATTTTTCCCTATACCAGGTATTTTCACATTAGCTTGCAGAGAGTTTTTTTTTCTGACATGATCATCTTGAAGAAACGTGTGAAGCACAATTTGCCTTGCATTATATTCCTGTTTTGGAAATGTGTAATGCTGGCTGATGTTGAATAAAGTGGTACTGTCAAATAAAAAGGTATTAGTCATCTGTGCTCACAGTGTCTCTGTGTGAGATTACATTGAATTGATATGACGTCAATGTTCCATGTCTAGTGTTATGAAGATTTTTTTTTGAAAGATTATGTGCACCCATATAAATGCATCTTGAAGTTTAAAACAAAGGACACTTTGCTATGTAGAGGGCACTGAGTACAATTGCAATGATATTGCAACTGTAAGTTGCAGGGAGCTCAGATGGAGTCATACACCTGGAGAATTTACAGACAAGAGATCACATCAGAAATTGCTTGAGAAACTCCAGGTCCAGCAGCGTTCTGTGGAGACAAAGCAGAGTTAATGTTTTAGGTCCAGTGACCCTTCTTCATGTCACTGGACCCAAAATATTAACTCTGCCATCTCTTCACAGAGTACTGCCAGATCTGCTGAGCTTTTTCAGCAATTTCTGTCTTTGTGTCAGATTTCCAGCATACACATTTCCGGCATCGTATTATACAAGATGCCACAATATCGTAAAAAAGACTATTGCATTTTTGAACTCAGAGAGAGTTGGAGGCCTGGCTGAGAAACAGCCCATTTCTTCCTCTGTCTTCTTTGCAAATCCTCTCAGCAAAGCACATGACCTCACAATTCAATGAGCATCATCTTTACGACGTGAGGAGAGTCCCTGAAGCAGATTTTCTTGGACACCACCCCGCTAGCCCCAGCAAAGGGAATCCAGCCAGTTATAAATGTTGCAGGAAGACACCCCTGTAGTCATAGCATGTGCATACAGAATAACTTTGAACACGCTCTCTTTGAGACAATTTGTGACTTAACCTTTTTCATGTGTTTAACTATTGCTTGGTTAAAGTACTTTAAAGATAGCAGCCAGTTATTTGTTGTCGACTAGATAAACCTGGCTGACTTGCACTTATTAGTGAACTGATATGGTCTGATATCTTTATAGTTTGCTATCTCACCAACTTTGGTTAAATTTAATATATGTCGTGATAAATGCTGGAGTGGGTCTAGCAAAGTGAACAGTGCACACCTGCAACTTTGTGACAGTTGGATTTTTTTCCTACTGACACTTTTTTCCAGACACCATTAAAGTACTTCCTCATTTGTTTTAGTGTTAACAATTATGTTCAACAAACTACAATTAGAAATAATTCACAAAATAAGATCTAATTTTCCAAAGGAAGAAATCCATCCATCTTGCTCTGGGGCTTTTACAAGGAAGTTCCGTTTACCACCATGTGTGATTAATATCCTTCACATTACTTCCAATGGTAGCAAATGCAAAGGGATTATTGTATAAAACATAGCACAATTCTTCTTTGAGATGACACAAAAAGATTCACATTCTGCAACTCAAGGGAATTCAAATTTCCTCTAGTTTGCATGTGACAACACGAAATACAAAAAACAAAACTTGTTTATGGGCTCACTGGGAATGCTGAACAGCAGAAAGTTTCATGAGTATATTTACAATGTTGTTACAACCAATTCACTAAGGAGACTTCTTAATCTTTTCCATGATTCTACAACTGAAAGTAAGCACTTCTGTGAACTCCTGTGAATATAATTCATCAGAATGTACAGTGGTTCAAATCCCCCATCTGCTATTTTTGTCACATGAATGTTCAGTAAGAATCCAATAATCATGATTTAGAAAATAAATTGTAATCCATTGTTTAGAAACAACTCACAGAATAAGATCTAATTTTCTAAAGGAAGAAAACCTGAAAGCATAATTTCATTTCAGCTTTGAATACATTGCATTTACTTTTGTAGTAGATAATCTTTTCAGACCTTGAATGAAAAGCCAAGAAATTTGAAAAAATTGCATGCGAGTCTTTCTCAACAGTGGGAGCAACAAAGTGGATCTTCCACTTATGTTCCTGCGGCTGAGGTGAAATTTTTGCAAGTAAGCAGTGAGAGGCCCAATAATGGGATTATTATTATCAACTTCATTATTTCTTAATTTACCCCATTAATATCCATTCCTTATTCTACCACTTACAAAACAGGAACTAGATGCAGAGTATTCTTGACATGTAAGTTAACGTGGACACTTGATGACTCCAGCAACCCTTCATTTTGGACCTCAGTCTCCAACACCTCCAGACATGTTCCACTGGGAGCTGTGACTGGATGTCCTCCACATCCACAGATGCTGGCATCCGAAATGTGGCACCCTTTCTACACAGTCATTTCCAATCTCTGATACGCTCACAGGACGTTTCTGCACTTCAGTGCTGTACATTGTTGGAATGTATTGCAATGCTGCTGACCTATTAGATCAGACTGTATTTCAGTGATGTTCGCTTTGTCTCTTAGTACTCATTCTGTTTGTGCCATTCTAGGATGCTCACAGCATTCCTGTCCTCATGGCCTTTTAACACTCAATTTCTCAGCTGCACTTTAAGTGCTTACAGTACCTCGGTATTAGCTTACTGTGTAATTCAGGCACAACGCCAAGTTGGCAGCAGTCATCACTCAATGCAGTGGACACTATGTTGTACAGTACAGTGGCTATGTTAATTTCACATTACAGCATGTGCCAGTGCATGGTGAATATACTGCATGGGCTTTAACCATATCTCCAAGTTGAAGGAGAGATGTACTTAGTCAAGTCAAGGGAGGCTGCTAGCATTCAGTAGCTCCTGGTGCAGTGAGTCAAGCACAACATCACAGGCCAGACCTGGGGCTTGGGCATGCTCAGTCATCTGCATGCGGTGGTCAGGTTCACATGGTTCACGTCACTGCTGTCTAGGAAATGGGCTAGGGTCAGTGCTGCAAGACCAATGCAATCTGTCTGGGGATTCACAGATCATTAGTCAGGAAGGTGACTGGTGATCAGGCAGCCGTCTGGTCATTAGTTCAACTGTCCATACAAATGGGTCAGGGCATGTGGAGTCCTGGGGGTTGGTGGAATGAATATCATTGGCAGGTATCTGGGGACACTGTTGAGATGCAGTCGTGAGGGGACTGAAAACTGGGTATTGAAGACACCAGCCTGGGATGCAGAGAGAATAAGGAATGTGAATGGGAATATTTGATATTCATAAGGAGAAAATTCCACTAATGAATAGGAAGATGTGGAATATGTGGAGTTCAGTATGCAGCGCCTTTCATGACCTGTCAATTGTTAAATGCAACCTATGAATAGGAAATGGCTGCCACTATGCCTGGCTAGGGCAGAGTCAATGGCTGCTTAATGGCCAAAAACATAAGTTCCACTTCTGAGTGATGGGAGACAACTTACAGGGCAATTGCATTCATCGCACATTTACAGAATGCAGGTCAAAATCATTTAATCATATTACTGTGCTTGTGAAATCATGAGGTGCAAATACAACCATGTGGGGTGCAACCATGTGGGATGCAAACCATGTGGGGTGCAAACCATGTGCGGCGGCACAGTGGCACAGTGGTTAGCACTGCTGCATCACAGTGCCAGAGACCCGGGTTCAATTCCCGCCTCAGGCGACTGACTGTGTGGAGTTTGCACGTTCTCCCCGTATCTGCGTGGGTTTCCTCCGGGTGCTCCGGTTTCCTCCCACAGTCCAAAGATGTGCAGGTCAGGTGAATTGACCATGCTAAACTGCCCGTAGTGTTAGGTAAGGGGTAAATTTAGGGGTATGGGTGGGTTGAGCTTTGGTGGGGTGGTGTAGACATGTTGGGCCAAAGGGCCTGTTTCCACACTGTAAGTAATCTAATCTAAAGTCACAATAAATATTGACCATGTCATTGATGCTGAAAAGTTCTCAGACTGGCTACAAATAGACCATCAATGTGACACTGTATTAAACTTTTATGTGACTGGCTCATCTTAGGAACCTACAGTCTACCTGCATGGGATCGCTCAGTGGGCCCTCGCACAAATGGATCAAAACTGTTATTTCTGCCAGATCACATTGCTTAATTTTACTTTTCCGTGATAAGGACAGTGCTGCAGCCTGAGCAGTAAAGTATATAGTATTGTATACATGTGACTTTCTCCCAGTGTAGGATATAATCGAATTTGCTGATAGACCCATATTTATACTGCAGTTGAGTTCATAAATAAAAGAAGCTTCCATTTCATCAATGTGAGAGTGATCTGTAATCATTGGTCCTACTTCTTGGAGATTGGTGACTGGTACCCAGAGAGCTGACATGACTCCCACATCTTTGAACACTCTTGTGTCCCTATAGCATTTAAGAGTCTCGCTGCAATGCAGGGATGATTCCTGGGAGACAAAGGCTATCCTCTGTGACTGTGGCTGGTGACAACATTACACAACCACTGCCTGAGGTCCAGTGTAAATGCAAAACATCCCATCCTTCAATGAGAGCCATAGTGGGACAAGCAATAGGTGTCCTATAAATCAGGTTCCACTGCTTGGACTGCCTGGTGGAGCTTTGCTGTACACCCCAGAGAGCATGTGCTGCAAAATCTTTGAATACTGTGCTCCTCAATAATTGGAGCAAATGAGGAAGATATATGAAGGATGCTGATGAACTAGGAAAGTGGGATCAGCATTCCAAGGAGGAGGAGGAGGATATTGTGCTGGAGGACCATAACAGAGTGTGGCTGCATTGGGCACTACAAACCCAGTAGGAGTTAGTCAGCATCCAGTTCCAATAGATGCGAAGAGGGTGCTGTAATCATTCACTGCCTGTAAAATTGTTGTTGCTCGAAAGGTAATCATCCCCCTCTATTCGAATTAAATGCAAATTTTTACTGTCTGTTTTCTATTCTCTCTTATGTTGCAGAATAAAAGTAAATGTTTTGAAGTACATAATAGCTTTCTTCGACATGATGGTCACACGTTGATCAATGATGAGATGCTGAGCTATGGTGGGCATTGGGCAAAAAGTAGCAACAACATAGAAAGGTTTGTAATATAAGATCAGGCTAAGGACCAAGGAGTTTAAACAGCGACAGGTGGAAGGTGCAGTTTTATGTGAAAATGTTAGCTGTGCCACCTAGCTGCAGTAAGAAGCATTGATTTGTGGCTTCCATGTCACTACTTTCATATTGAAGAACGACTTGGGACTGGCAGTATTACACAGCTGGCATTCTCAATATGGTGCCAACACTAGAGATGCCTTCATATGTTAGGTTATTCTGGCAGCAGTGAGCACTTTTGCCAAGTGCAAGTGGGAGAATTGGGCTAGCATGGTACTTAACTGTCACCATCGGGCCATGGTAAGTAATTAATTATGTGAATTTGGGGCAATCATGCAAGAAAATATGTTAGGGCTCGTAAACAAAATCTCTTCAAGATATTTGATGAAGATGATACTTTGCTAAACGATGCTAATACTCAGCCCATTAGGTGCCATGCAGGTGAGATGCTTTGTGACATTAATGAAGGTTATTCTAAGGACCAAGCCCATATCTTCTTTACAAACCAAGCAAATGGGATGAGAAATTGTGTCGAGTATTACCCAAGAAGAACTGATTTGGAGTTTACGTGTACAATGCAATGTGGTGTGAAACGTGATCATTTTTATAATCACCTCATAAAGTTGTGCTGGAGTTCAGAACAGCTAATCATTCAAGTGGAATACAGGTCATAAATTGCAACTCTTAAATGTGCAAATAAGCTCATTATCATTGCCATTGAGAATATTATAGCAAGGTGATGATTTCTGATGCTCAGCATGGTTACTGAACACAACATTTGAAAACATGCTGTTTCTGTGGAGCAAATAAGGAATTACTTTATCACCCAGAAGCAAGCCAGAGTGCTTTCATCTCTTCTGGTTTGAGGGAAGAAGAGGATCTATTAATTTCCCATTGACAGCAGTTTTGCATATATTTATCACAACGTGCTGTTGTATCACAATTGTATGGCACAAACACAGCATTCTGCCTCTGATTGTGTTGGAATACAGCTACACCATTGTGATTGATCAAGTGGAATACAATTTCACTATACAATAACATGTTCACAGAAATGTTGCATGCTGTGATAGATCTACTGATGTTCTGCCCTTTTGCAAAAGAAAATATCTGGCTTCTTATTTTCACATGGATTAAGTAAGCACAATTTATACATTGTAAGGGCAAAGTTGATTTTAAAGATCCATTCCATGTTTCCAGTCTCTCACTTTCATTCTTTGTTTCCATTTGCACTTGGATACTTCAAGAAAAGGATGTGCCTGGGGTTCAGAGTTTAGCATCAGGAAGGAATTATGCAGAGCATCAGTGGACAACATGCTTTCAAAGCTGAAAAGTGGATTGCTTGCTTTTCATAACAGTGCACAGAAGAGAGATATGTCTGTGAATCAGGTGACGGTAACAGCCCAACTTCCAGGAAAGAATGCTGGGAATTCACAAATCACTCCCAGGATGTGTTGGCCATGGAAGAACCAAACCACTAGTGCATGCAAGCTAGCATGTTAGGGTAATGGTCTCCAGCCCTGTAAAATGGGAAGGGTTTGAGTATCCAGTTGTAAAATCCAGTAAACAAAGTTAGATCACATGGAATACAGGGAGAACTAACCATTTGGATACAGAACTGGCTCAATGGTAGAAGACAGAGGGTGGTGGTGGAGGGTTGCTTTCCAGAGTGGGGGTCTGTCACCAGTGGTGTGCCACAAAAGTCGGTGCTGGTTCCACTGCTTTTCGTCATTTATATAAATGATTTGGATGTAAACATAGGAAGTATAGTTAGTAAATTTGCAGATGACATTAAAATTGGAGGTGTAGTGGACAGTGAAGAAGGTTACCTCAGATTACAATGAAATCTTGATCAGATGGATCAAAGGGCCAAGGAGTGGCAGATGGAATATAATTTAGATAAATGTGAGGTGCTGCATTTTGGAAGGGAAAATCAGGGCAGGACTTTACATTTAATGGTAAGGTCCTAGGGAGTGTTGCTGAACAAACAGACCTTGGAGTGCAAGTTCATAGCTCCTTGAAAGTGGAGTCGCAGGTAGATAGGATAGTGAAGGAGGCATTTGATATGTTTGCCTTTATTGTTCAGACCACTGCGTATAAGAGTTGGAGGTCATGTTGTGGCTGTACAGGACATTGGTAAGGCCACTTTTGGAATATTGCATGCAATTCTGGCCTCCTTCCTAGCAGAAGGATGTTGTGAAATTTGAAAGGGTTCAGAAAAGATTTACAAGGATTTTGTCAGGGTTATAGGGTTTGAGCTATAGAGAGAAGCTGAATAGATTGGGGATGTTTTCCCTGAAGTTTCCGATGCTGATGGGTGACCTTATAGACATTTATAAAATCATAAGGGATATTGATAAGGTGAAGAGCCAAGATCTTTTCCCCAGAGTAGGCGAGTCCAGAACTAGAGGGCATAGGTTTACAGTGAGAGGGGAAGTATTTAAGAGAGACCAAAGAGACAATTTTTTCACTCAGAAGGTGGTGTGTGTATGAAATGAGCTTCACAAGGAAGTGGTGGAGGCTAGTACAATTGTAACACTTAAAGTGCATCTGGGTGCATTCATGAAGAAGAAAAGTTTAGAGAGATATGGGCCAAATGCTGGTAAATGGGATTTGATTAATTTAGGATATCTGGTCAGCATGGACGAGTTGGATGGAGGGGTCCATTGCCATGCTGTATATCTCTCTGACTTCATGACTCTAAGCAGGCACAGTGATTGTTAGATCCACTTTGGGGGTCTCAGCTCAGAACGTAGCTGAAAGCCCTAAATTAGATTAAATTAGTTTGACAGCAAACCAAATTTGCAGACATCATCCTTCCCCCTCTACCATTCCCAAAAGTATCCCTGGTCTCTTGAGACTTGCAAGCCCTCAAAGATTTTTGACCAATTCTCTGTCTCTGCTTCTCATGAATTGCAATATGATCCATCCCTCTGGGTAAAACTAATTTCTTCTCAATGCTTCTTTATTTTTCCAATATGAATGCTAATTAAATCTGCTGGATGTCAACTTTTCCACTTCTTGCCCTCTCAAGCCTTTTGTAAGTACTGCAGCTTTTTACATTACTTAAAATGGGCACAGTAGATTCGCAACAGCACTTTCTTGACACCTCACGGTTTTTTAAATGATCTTGGGGCTGACATTCTGCCTTTGAGAATTTTAATTTAAATGTAGGTACAGTATGTGAGATAAAATGGCACAGTGTAGGAAGAAAATGCTAATAAGATATTCATACTGATTCACTAGCAATTCACAGTTCGTGCTTCTCGAGCAGTTGCTGCCCTACGGAAAATGGATTCATGAAATTTAGCATTTGTTCAAACCATTATTGAAGGAATTGTGTAACATTCCATGGCTGCACAGTCAAATCAAGAAGTAATGATTCTACTCTGGTTAAAGCTGCTATTTGCAAGTTTAATGAATAGGAGGAATTTGAAGAACACCAAAGGCACAGGGTAATTCATAGATTATGCAGCATGATTCCTATAATTTACACTCTTGTGGATTTCATTGAGTAGAGACACTTTTTCGAGCAGTGAAAGCATGTAGTGACTTGTGTGCACAGTGCCTTTCATTCCATCTTTGTCAATAGAGACATGGGGTTTGATGTCTGCATCACCAAAGCCATCACTTATAGAGCATTCATCAGACCACTAAGGTTCCATTCACCTCATAATCCTGGGTGCTGAAAAGGGCATGAGATACATTGGAATACATCCCATTAGCAGCAGACAAGTGTGCTAACTTGATCTTTATGTTCCACTTGAGCCTACTTCATGTCACCCAATCAATATATATCTTTCTATTCCATTCTCAATTCTGTACTTATCTAGTTTCCTCTTGGAGAAAGTGGTGGACTGCAGATGCTGATGAAGGCCTCATTCCTGATGAAGGGTTTATGCTCAAAACATTGATTCTCCTGCTCCTCGGATGCTGCCTGACCTGCTGTGCATTTCCAGCACCACGCTCTCGACTCATCTCCTCTTGAATGGATTGCTGGCACAGGTTTTCCACTCTCTGACACCCAGGAAATTTGAACTAAAGAGGACCTGTTATTTAGCATCTGAAGCCATCCAAAAAAAGTCCCCAGTTCTGAGTTAAAGTCAAAGATTTTGCAAGGTTCTGACTTACTTCATCGAGTCACAGAGTTATACTGCATAAATCAGGTCATTGGCCAATTATATTTATGCCAACCAATGAATGTTAAACTGTACTGATCCCAATTACCTCCTCTTAGCCCATAGCCTACTATGCACTAGCATTTTAAATACTCATCCAGATGCTTCTTAAATCTTCCCTGAATAGTCACCCAGGAAAAATTAGAGGGATTAAAACCTGCTCAAATTTCTGGCGAACTGAAAAAACTGAATTAATTCCTCAATTCACCACTGACTCCCCCAAATGCAATCAACATAATGACTCTCCACATTATGTTGAACAGAGACACCTTAACAGAATCTCCATACCCATCCCCAGTGATATCGTACCCTGAACCCTCGTAGACACCCACCTCCCCTGCACCCCCACCAGTGCACCAAATAGATTCTCTCTCCCTTCACTCATCCAGGGAGCTTATCCATTAAACCACCTGCCATCCTACCTGTTACCTACCCACTGTCCAAACGCCTCCTTCTTCCATTTACCTTCTCTCAACAGCTCTTGTCAAATGCCTTTGGGACTCAAACATTTTACTTATTGGGAAAAGCAGCTATTGACACAGTCCAATGCTATCTGCATGGTTTGTTGGAATGCTTCTTTTTGTGATGGATCCCATATTGGAGATCCAGCCAGAAAGATCCTCATTGGGCAACTATTTGTCTGCTCTGGGTCAGAGATAGGAATTATAAGCCATGAGCTGAATGTTATCAGAGATCAAATGAAGTGTCATTTTTGTCGCATGTCATAGAGGGTTTCTCTGCGCAGGGCCGACTGAGTTTTTTTTAGACTAGATTCCCTACAGTGTGGAAACAGGCCCTTCAGCCCAACAAGTCCACACCAACCCTCTGAAGAACAACCCACCCAGACCCATTCCCCTCCATTTACCCATTCACCTAACACTACGGCAATTTAGCATGGCTAATTCACCTAATCTGCACATTTTTGTCTCATTCACAATAGGCAGATGCCAGAAATACTGGCATCAGTGCCATTTTTAATTACCAACCATGCAGTCAGTCAAGAATTGGTAGTCTGATTTGGCCTTCACCAGGCATCAGCAATCATATACCAATGCTTCTTGAGACACACAGTTGACACTTTACTCATATACCCAACTATGCGTTCCTACATCTACCCATTGTTTAAGCACCAAGCCAGACAGCTTGCCTACCCTAAGACATTTCATTTTGCAGCCAAGTCTCAGTTACTGCTCTTCTTTCCAATGCTTATGTGACCCATTTATCATTATTCACTATGGGTCCATCACATTCAGGAAGGCTTCAAACACATTAAAACATGCACTTTAATTCAGCAACAGCAAAAGGAAGGAAAAAGCATACAAATAAAAATTGCATTTAATTCTCAGAACAGAAATGGCCTGCAATGCCTTTCAAGCAACAGTGATAATAACCATGCTGTGGATGGATGCAGCAGTTCCACTTGCAACGATCCTGCGCAAGCAACTAAGAAACAAGTGCTTTGGGAGGTCCTGAAGTTGTGAATGATATTAGTAATAGAAGTAGTCAGCATTCATGTTACTTTCAGATAACACGTTCCTCCCCACAATGGGACATGGAGGACTTTGACAGAGAGGGCCATGTAATGGCCTTAGACGGTACTTTGACACAGGAATACAGTGATGAAGGCAGCACCAGTCATATCATAGAGAGACAGTGAGAGATTGTGAATGCTGCATGGATACTGAGTCTTTGTGCTTCAGAAAGGCAAATATTGCATACGTTGCAGAACACAATACTTCAACATGAGAATGTATCAGTTTGGTGCCCCTATATATTGACTTTGTGGCTTTTATAGGGAAGTTAGAAACATACTCTCTATGTCTACCCTGGTAAAAACCTTCATACTTATGAAGACCTCAATCAGGTCACCTCTTGGTCCTCCCTATTATATCAGAGGTGAGCTCTTCAGCCTATTCTGATAATCGAAACATGTCAAATTGCGGTGTCCTTGTAAACTTTATTTGAATTTTTTCCTGCATTCTGTATAATATTTGACCCTTAATCTGATATTGTAGTAAAAACATTGGAAAATATTTAGTCCAGGTAATGGAAGCCTTGTTAGCTGGCTGGAGAGCCATCAAGAGCCCATACCAGCACCAAGCTGGTATGTTAGGTGCTATGGCACTGAAATGGCTACCCGAGCCTTCCCAGTATTCAGGATCCTGAAACTGATACCCCAAAACCCTTTCTATACAGAGTTGTCAGCCAATCAGAGGCTGTCAGCTTTCCATTCCAGACAACACCATGGAGAATAGGAACAGAAGACAACGATGACAGTGGGGGGGGGGGGGGGGGGGGGGGAAATTGGGGTCACAAGACAGGAGGTGGGATGCAAAGACAGGATGCTAACTTTCAACAACCACCTCACCACTGGCACCAACTCTTGACTTGCCGATATGCTCAATAAAGCACTGCTTTTGACTGTTGTCCACAAGGAACCCATAATTAAACCCAACAAGGTTGTAATTGCTCACTTTTGAGGGCCTGAATTAGCACCCAGGCAGGAAAGCCATCCTGGTAAAGGTGTCTTCACACTCAATCTTACAACCAGGAGCATTATATTCTCCAAGTTTCTTCTATTACTTTGTTAATGATGGGACCTTACAATTTGCGCAGTTTCTGCTTCAATTTTTATTTGTAACAGTAACTCCACTTCAAAAGCACTTTTATGACTGTATAGTATTCTGGGAGATCCTGAGGTTATGAAAGGCATTATATAAATGCAAGTGTTTCTTTTTTTCCTTCTTTCATAAATAATTTTACCAAAACGTAACTGCTCTTTAATTGAATTCATCTTGAATTGAAGCCCTGCATTTGGTTTATGTTTTCTTTGTCAATGTCAGCCTTCATTGCCTCTTCTAATATTTTTATTTCAAACCTTACCCCGGGTCTATTGTTTTGAAGATGTAGGCATACTGTACCTTTAAGAGAGTTAAAAGCTAACAGTGACAGCACCAAGTGTTCTCAATTAGACACAATGTAACATGTGGTCCAGCTACTGGACATGGTGGCTGAGTGGTTAGCACTGCAGCCTCACAGCACCAGTGACCCAGGTTTGATTCTATCCTCGGGTGACTGTGTGGAGTTTGCACTTTCTCCCTGTGTCTGCTTGGGTTTCCTCCAGCTGCTCCAGTTTCCTCCCACAGTCCAAAAATGTGCAGGATTAGTGAATTGACCACGGTAAATTGCCCATAGTGTTAGATGCATTAATCAGAGGGAAGTAGGTCTGGGTGGGTTACTCTTCGGAGGGTCGGTATGGACATACTGGGCTGAAGGGCCTGTTTCCATACTGTAGGGAACCTAATCTAGTCTATTGGGGTAGCTGGTTGCCTGGAAATGACAAAACAGATTCAAATTAGGGCAATCAGTTTAAATTATGCCCCAAAAAATACCAAATTCCAATCAAGTTTGACTTGAGTATATGGACAATTTTAAAAGCCAATGACACAATCCGATGCTTTGGGGTATAAGACTGGGGAAAATTGAACAGTTGGGAGGAGAACTTTAAATAGTTCTTGGGCACTCAAATGTTCACAGATTATTGCATGAGATGAATCTTTTCTGTGTTGTTGGTTTTAAAGTAAGCAGGGGGGTTTACCCCATGTTGTAACACTATTCTCTTTACAATTAATTTAGCTCTTCTTTTCCAAAGAATAAGTGGTCTCCTTATTCTTCCAAACCAAATTGCACCACTTAGAGTCATAGTCATAGAGTCATGCAGCATAGAAACAGACCTTTGGTTCAACTAGTCCATGCTGACCATGTTCTCAAAGTGAACTAGCCCACCTGTCTGCATTTGGCTCATATCCTTCCAAACCTTTCTTATTCATGTACTTATGCAAATATCTTTTAAATTTTGTAACTGTACTGCATCCACCACTTTCTCTGGCAGTTCATTCCACATACTAACCACTCTATGTAAAAAAGTTGTCCCTCATGTCCTTTTCAAATCACCTTAAAAATATGTCCCCTAGTTTTGAACACTGCACCCTAGGGGGAAAAAAAACTTTGTTATTCACCTTGTCTATGCTCTTCATGATTTTATAAACTTCTAAAAGGCCACCTCTCAAACTCCTATGCTCCAGTGAAAAATATCCCTTTTTTTTTGTAATTCAAACCCTACATTCCTAGCAACATCCTGGTAAATCATTTCTGAGCCCTCTCCCATTTAGTAATGTCCATCCTATAACAGAATGAGCAGAATTGCACACAGTACTCCAGAAGATACTTCACCAACATCCTGTGCAACCTCAACATGATGTCCCAACTGTTATACTCAAATGTCTGAGCAATGAAAGCAAGCATGCTAAACATCTTCTTAACCACTCTGTGTACCTATGATACAAATTTCAAAATGTTATGTTCATGAACGCCAAGCTAACTCTGTTCAACAACACTACTCAGGGCCCGACCATTAATTGTATAAGTCTTACCCTTGTTTATTTTACCAAAGATACAATACCTTACATTTTTCCAAGTTAAACTCCATCTGCCATTCTCCAGTCCATAGACCCAAATTGTTCAAGATCTCTTTGTAATCTTAGATAATCTTTTCCACTGTACCACTTATTTTGTTGTTACCTGCAAACTTACTATGTCTCCTTCATTTTTATCCAAATCATTTAGATCAGTGACAAACAAAAGTGGATCTAATACTGATCCCTGTGGGTCACAGGCCTCCAGTCCAAATTACAACTTCACCATCACCCTCTGGGTCCTACTATAAAGCCAATTTTGTATCCAGTTGGCAAGCTCACCCTGAATCTCATGTGATCTAACTTTACTAATTGGTCTACTATGCAGAAACTTATCCAAAACTTCACTAAAATTCATGTAAACAGCTTCCAATCCTTTGCCCTCATTAATCATTTTGGTTACTTCCTCAAAAAACTCAATCAAATTTGTGAGGCACGATTTCCCTCGCACAAACTCATGCTGACTGTCCCTAATCTGTCTTTGCCTCTCCAAATGCCTGTAAATCTTATTTTTCAGAATCATCTTCAACAACTTATCCAACACTGATGTCAGACTCACAGGTCTACAGTTCCCAGGCTTCACTTGAAAGCCTTTCTTAAATAAAAGCACATCATTAGTTGCTCTCACTTCGTAAATGCCTCATGCTTAATTCTGAGCAGGGCACTTTGATATCATTGCAGGACGGCTGGGAAATGAGGGGAAGGAGTTATAGAGCCATGGGTAGCTTCACTCATTATCAATTCTTTCCTCCCTAGTTCACATTGTTAAGCAATAGACATCACTCACTAGCTGCTATGATGACACGGCTGCCCTGTAGAAAGTGTGTGTTTATTTTGAGCTGGCATTGGACTAAAAATCCAGCAGTTTCAGACTGTCAGCTTTGGGCATCTTCAGATCAAGAACCAGCCTGAAAAGCTCTTTCTTGAGATTTATACGACAAAAGGAAATAAAAACATGCTGGTGGCACAACTGGGCACATCTCTGATACACATACAGCCAAAAGTTATCAAATCTGTGAATATTAAAACAGAACAGAGCTATTGTAGGTGGAGAAACATTTTAAATACCTTGTGTTGTGGGATGTATCATTGCTGAATCTTTGGTTCTTTGAACTCAAGCTGCAAATACTAATGTAATCTATCTTGTATAAAAACACACAAAGAATTGGGCATGCGAACTGAGATAGAGATATTTATTCGTGCATTTCATATAATTAGGACTAAATTTAATTGAAATTAAAATGTGAAATTGTGAGATTGATTATAGTTTTTTAGTCACTTGATAATCCTGGCTTTTAAACAGCTCTGAATTAAAATGCTATAAATTCATGTGAAAGTATTGTTCTTCTGTGACCTGTGGCATTTCCTCTTCTCCATTCCCCAAAATGTTTATTGTGGGCACTTGATCAGCTTTTGTCCAGCACATTATTTTTAGCATCAGACAACTCCAAGGTGTTAATTTGTATGTGGTTACATTAAAAAAATGAGAAAATTCACATTGATTAAACAAATTAATTTTCAGATTTTCTTTGCGGACAATCTTTCTTGGCAACTAGTCAGGCTGCAATTGTCCAGTGACAAATCAATCAGCCCTTCAACCTCTGAACCACTTATTCTGCATCACTAACTCTACTGATTGAATTTACTTTGTGGAGTCCTTGGTATAAACTGATTTCAAATCCATAGCTCAAGGCTTTATCGTTGTCCTCAGGAAATGCTGAATGTAATTAATCCAGCTTGTAAGTAAAGGAGTTAATTCACTTCAGTTTAAAAATGCCCTTAATGCTTTAGTTTACATGAATGTGTCGGTTTTATTTGCCCACAGTTTCAGATATTAGTGCATTTTAATCAAAGAATAAAAGTAATTAATAGTTGATGCCCTTTACAGCAGGAAATAACATTGTTTTTTTACATTAAAGGTTTTCCAGCCCCCAAGATGGCGCTCAAAATAATCTCAACCATTGAGAAATTTGCAGTTGGGGCTTGGTCAAGCAGGTAGGTCAAGAGCATTCTGTCTGCTGGATTTAAAAAGCCCCACACCACCTCGTCTGCCCTTCAAACCTGCCAGTGTTATGTGGTATGCTGAGCACGTTGTATTATGTTTAGCACATGGATATCTATTAAGTCAGTCCAGCTCAATCCTGATTCAGAGATGCCAGTGTTGAACTGGAGTGCACAAAGTTAAAAATCACACAACATCAGGTTATAGTCCAACAGGTTTATTTGGAAACACTAGCTTTTGGAGCGCTGCTCCTTCATCAGGTGGTTGTGGAGTATAAGATCATATAATTTTTAAATTCTGTGTCATACGATCTTATACTCCACAACCACCTGATGGCGGATCAGTTCAATACTGATTCTTTCAATAAAGTGATGCAGCATGAAGACACTAGGAATGTGAAAGTTTTCACAAGCTGTAGAAGCAGAGTGGCATGGTGGTTAGCACTGCTGGCTTACAGCACCAGAGACCTGGGTTCAATTCCCACCTCAGGCAACTGTCTGTGTGGAGTTTGCACATTTGCCCTGCGTCTGTGTGGGTTTCCTCCCAGTGTCCAAAAATGTGCAGGTTAGGAGAATTGGCCATGCTAAATTGCCTGCAGTTTTAGGGGTAGGTTGTTCTTCAGAGGGTTGGCATGGACTTGTTGGGCCAAAGGATCTGTTTTCCACACTGTAAGTAATCTAAACTGTTCAAACCCATTGCTATTTTGACAACAAAGCCAGGTCCATAAATTTCCTCATTAATATAGGGACATTTTGAACAGAACCTACAACTGTCAATGTTCCCTCCCTTCTCAGCAGAATAAAATCACTCTATATTGGAGACTCCAGAGGGTTTCTTTTCAGTTGTTACAGTGTCCTTTGTCAGAATTGAGATGCCTTTCTTAACAAATGCGAATCTTATTGATGTATTTAAAACATGAGTCTGTCAGACACATTCACCACTTGTGTTCAGCAAAGTAATGACATGTTCAATACATTTCACATTAGTTGTATTTTTTTAAAATTGTTTCCTTGACAGTCCAGCAATTGCCTCACAGCAGAATTGTTTTAATTCTTGTATTATTAACCCTGAAATTCCAATAACAATTAGCTAAGGCAAATGTTGCAGTTTGCAGTGCATTAGGTACCAGTACAATGAGAATGACCCAGAATTTGCTGGAGCAGGGTATCTTGCTGGACATCATATCAGTTAAACCTTTTCCTCATTCTTGAAACATTTACAGATGAAGACCCATACGTTGCCTGGTCATATAAACTGATCATTGTATAATCAGGACATGAATGTTGGAATCAACGTTCAATATCCTTGACCATTGAGTTATATGGATTGAGAAAGAAACAGCAGAATGATCAACAAGGAGGAGGAATCAGACTCAAATCAGGTGGAGAAACTGAGACAAAAATAGAAAGTAAGGTTGAATTGAGAGAGAGAGTGACCGGAAGTAGAAGACATTTTAAAAATTAAAACACAGTATTTAAAACATCTAAGGGCAACTTAAACCTATAAAAATGAGATTATGTGGTTTAAATTGATCACTCTCTGACAAGATTGGTGAATTGACATTGCAGGGACCTAAATCTCCACATTAAAAATGTACTGATGCAGTTACGGACTGGGTCTAACATTCAGTGAGGTTGATTTAAAATTTATGAGCAAATAGAGCAACCTTTGAAGACTGTCACAATAACAGGTTGTTTCTTTGCGATGTTAACAAGACAGCAAGGACAAAACTTCTGACAACTTATGCAGATTTGCAATTTATAATGTACATCTTCCAAACCACAGATTGAAACATAGAATCCCCTCATTGAGGAAAGAGGCCATTCAGTCCATCCCAACACTCCAAAGAGCATTCCACCCCCTTGCCCTATCGCCCTCCATTTGCTTTGACTATTCCACCCAGCTTGCATAACTCTAGACAGTATGGCAATTTAACATGGCCAATTCATCTAATCTGCACATCTTTAGACTATGGGAAGAAACCAGAGCACCTGGAAGAAACTCATGCAGAAGCGGAGTGAACGTTTTTTGCTTCAAACTCCACATGTGGAATTGAACCCAGGCCCTTGGTGCTGTGAGACAGCAGTGCTCACCACTGAACCACATGTTGCCCCTGCTAGATGATTGCTAGATGTTTTACATAATGCAAGTTCCCTGACAAGCTATTATGACCTGGAACTATATAGTTATTTCTTCACTGTTGCTAGGACAAAAACCCAGTAGTCCTTTCCTAACAGCATTCTGGATGCACCTACTCTCCATGGATTGTAATGGTTCCAGAAGACAGCTCTCCATCACACTGTCAACCAGATGGTCACTACACGCTGGCCTAGCCAGAAATGTCAACATCCAGTGAAAGAATGTTTAAACAGTAAGGATGATCAGCATTCTGAAACTCATTGTCATGTTGGCCACCCAATCCTGGAGGGCACAGTTCAAAATCATCGAAGCTCCCATTTAGGACAGGGCTAAAGAGATGTCTTGTTTCAGAGATCCATATTTCTGTAATGTTCTTTCTCAAAAAGACATTCAGGCTGGATCATTGACTTTCTGCAAGGTCAAGTTGGACAGATTTACCATCAACGGATGAGTAAAGGTAAGGACAGGAAGTGGAATTAATGCCTTACTTGGATCAGCTATTATCTTACTGAATGGCAGGGTGGGTTTGTTCAGTGGAACAGCTCCTCCTATTCCTTTCAAGTAAAGATACTTAAGCTTACACAATAAATCAGAAATTGCTGGAAAAAATCAGCAAGTCTGGCAGCATCTGAAGAGACAAAGCAGAGGTAATATTTCAGACCAAGTGATCCCTCTTCAGACTTCGAGCCAGGAAATGAAGATAACAACACTTACGTTAAATTTTAAAGATATAAATGGGAGGAAAATCAGGTTTGAAAGACTGGAAGATTTACTCTTTCATCCATGTTCCTAACTGAAAATATTTAATAATAGGGCTACATTTTCACTTTAATCACTCTTTTAGGAATATCAGAACAGGTATTAGCCATTATTAGCCGGCAGATAGCAAGTGTGCTATGAATACAGAAAAGAGATAAAGTGCTTGGTGTTTTGGTGCAATGATAACAACCTTTCTCTCAATGTCGGTAAAACAAACCAAATGATCATTGACTTCAGACAGAAAGAAGGAAAATACACCTCCATCTACATCAATGGAGCTGAGGTTGAGAGGGTGGAGAGTATCAAGTTCCTAGGAGTGACGATAACCGACGACCTCTCCTGGATTTCCCACGTAGTTGTAATGGTCAAAAGGCACAAAAACACCTCTTCTTCCTTAGGCAGCTCAGGAAATTCAGCATGTCCAGAACGATCCCCACCAATGTTTACAGATCCACCATTGAACCCACACTATCCAGGTGCATAGCCACCTGGTACGGAAACTGCTCTGCCCAGGACCGTAGGAAACTACAGAAGGTTGTGTGCACAACCCAGATCATCACAGAAGCCAACCTCCCATTCATGGACTCTATTTACATTTCTCATTGCAGTGGAAAGGCTAATAATATCATCAAAGACCCCTCCCACCCTGGAAATGCTCTCCTACTACCTCTTCCATCAGGCAGAAGATATAGAAACTTGAATGCACACACCACAACACACAAGAACAGCTTCTTCCCTGCTACTTTTAGATTGATGAATGCACTCTCTAATTTCAAATAATGGTGACCTTGTTCATGTACCTCCTGTGTAGTGTAACCTGCATACCTCACTCTGTCTAAGCACCCTATAATCTGTATGTCCTTGAATACTATGATTTGCCTGTACTCCGCAGAAAACAAAACTTTTCACTGTACTTAGGTACATGTGATGACAATCAATCAAACCAAATCAAGTCTGTCCCATCATTCAATGAGATCATGGCTGATCTGCAATCTAACTCTATATTTCTGTTGATTTTCTCCAGCAAAGGCTCTGCTTCGAAATAGAAATTTTGATTTAATCATTACCTATTAATGTTTTGCCATTTTCAACCATGTCAGCATCCATATCTGCTGTATAAATCTGGCAAAATTATATACAAGTAAGATTAGTAGAAATATAATGACTGTGAATCTAAAATTACTTATAGGTGCAACTTTGTACAACAAAGTCAAAGAAAAGTAGCATAAATAAGTCACAAATAAATCTGCTGCATTTCAGATTGTTCATCTTATTCGTCCAGATTCCATCTTCAGCCTTATGTTCTGAAGAAGGGTCACTGTTAACTCTGCTTTCTCTCCACAGATATTGCCAGACCTGGTGTATTTTTCCAAGAATTTCTGTTTTAGTTTTAGATTTCCAGCATCCACAGTTTTTAAATTTTTTTTGTTTGATACTTATTTACTGCTTTTCAATATCTTAGGTGTCCAATGTGCATTATAGTCAATTAAGTGCTTTTGTACAGTAATCACTATATTAGACAGTGGGCTCCAGCAGCGATAAGATAAGAGATAAGAAATGCAGTTTGATGACTTATTTGAGGACTTTCCTGAAGTCTTTTGAATAGTTCCATGTGTTATTTAAATCTGCTCTGGGGTTACATTCCATGTAAAAGATGATACTTCGAGCAGTGCAGCACTTTGAAGACATTGCTCTGAAAAATCAGGTGAGATTATGTTTTCAAGATTCAGGTGTGAGGCATGGCTGAAACTGAAGTTACCATGAGGCTGAAGCTGAAATCTAGAGTTAAGGTGATTAAATATCATCAATTAGCAGCATGGGAACCGGAGTATACCATGCAGTCCTTCAGTCCTGATTTCCATCTTATTTATTTGTTTCAAACTTAGAGTAAATACCACTATCTTGATTTCCTGCCTTCTATCATACTTACTTGATGTGACATATGGGAAAGTAATAAGTAAAATTACCTTTACTGAATTGATCTGTACAACATTGCTTTCTATGATTCAATTTCAAAAGACACAGAAATAATAGGATGAGGAAAGAAGGTCAGGACAGAATTTAACCTCAGTGCTTGCAGTATCACATGACAGTTGTCACATGATAGCTGACTGTTGGTGCCTATGAAATCATGAGACGCATAGATAAGGTAGATAGCAGACTGCTTTTCCCCACGATAGAGGAGTCTAAAACTAGAGGGCATAGGTTTAAGGTGACGGGGGGAAATACAAAAAGGTCCAGAAGGGCAATTATTTCACGCAGATAGTGATGCACGTCTGGAGTGGGATGCCAGAGATAGTTGTGGAGGTGACTACAATTTTGTCATTTAAGAAATGCTTGGACAGGTACATGAATGGGAAAGGTATGGAGCGATATGGACCAAATGCAGGACTGAAATTCCTTCTTTAAAATAGAATATCCCCATTGAGAGTGAGAGACTGAAATCCTTTCCTTAAAATAGAATATTCTTATTGGGTAGAGTTATAGAAGTCATAGAGGTTTACAGCATGGAAACAGGCCCCTCGGCCCAACTTGTCCATGCTGCCCAGTTTTCACTAATTAATCTAGTTCCTTCGGCCTGCATTTGGTTCATATCCCTCCATACCTTTCCTATTCACGTACCTGCCCAAGCATTGCTTAAATGACAAAATTGTAGTCACCTCCACAACTATCTCTGGCAGCCCACTCCAGACATGCATGACTCTCTGTGTGAAATAATTGCCCTTCTGGACCCTGATGTTGTGTGATTTTTAACTCAATATTAGAAGAAAATCATCAAAATGTGAGGTACCCAAAATGAAAAAATCAGCATTCAATGGTTTACCAAACAGTGCTGACATTACTTAAGAAAAAAGACCAAAAGGAGATACTTCAAGATTAAGTCTTTCCCATGTCAACTACTGAGGAATTCACAACCTCCAACTGGCCATTTAGTTAAATGAATAAATGAAAAATCAAGGCCTGTATGCTTATGCTTTCCTGAGTAGCAGCGTATCTGCTTCCAACAAGAGGATCAGAAAAAAAAATTGATTAGCAACCAGGATATTATGAAAAAGCTTTTTTTTTTCATTTTCAATGACATTGAGTCAATCTTTAGGAATTATGAAATATTTCTAGCTGTGCTGTAGCTTCTTAAAGTTACCAACATTAGCTTGTCTAAATACATTTCAAATATATTGAACCAAAAGAACCACGGATGCTGTAAATCAGAAACTAAAACAGAAATTGCTGGAAAAGTTCAGCAGGTCTAGTAGTATCTGTAGAGAGGAATCCGAGTTTCCGGTCAAGTGACCCTTCTTCAGAACTCCAGTTCCAGTGACTCTGAAACATTAACTCTGCTGAGCTTTTCCAAACATTTCTGCTTTTGTTTCTGTAAATATATCCTCTGCACAGTATTTAAAAGAAAAGCATACTTATGTAAAATGTATTTGTGCTTACAAGTTGCACATACAGAGTACAGAGGAAATCTGCCCTTCCATGTATTCTGAAGTTACACATAAATAAACTGGGCAAATCAAAAATAATGCACTGCAACGGACAAAAATAAATTGATGAGACTGCTTTTTAAAAAGCTGCTACCAGAGTTGAATGTTTAATTATACTACATCTCAGGCCATTCATGATTCAGAAAAGAAGACCAATTGGCGACTAGTGACATTTGTACTGTTGAACACAAATTGGGTAAAAGAATTCCACCGAGCAATGTGGATAACAGGAAACACCATAGACCTGAGTGCAAGCAACACATGGTAGGGAACTGCCCTTGAACCTTTTCCTGACTACAATTATGATAGCTTGCAGTTTAGTGAACTAACATTTCCCATTTATACTCATTAGCCGGTTTGGAAATGTTAAAGGATGATTGTTCCACGTGGTATCTTTTTCTCTGAATATTACCAAAGTGATGACATGAAACACATATTTCAGCATGTACCATTCTGCTATTCATCAAAGGTTAGTTAAACTCAGTGATGATAGATTCTTTTATCCATGGCTGTAAAAACAACAGCTTTGGCCATTGATGTACATTAGATGGCTCCCTCCCCCACCTCCCCGGCCCTCCATTTTGAAGGTGCTGTCATTTCAAATATAACTAATATAACATTCAAATCCACAGCGATAATCGACAGAACTGAATACTCTGACCAAAATGCCATTCAAACACAACTCAAGTATTCTCATTATTCATTCAGTACAACTGATTTGTATTATAATTGGAGAGTCACAGACCAATTAAAGTATGCTACCTGGTGTGTGTCACACACTCATTTTAAGAGCATAATCATTTAAATAAACCTGCAGTTCATTAAAAAGGAGTATGGAAAATAAATATGCATATTTAATGCATTCAGCTTTATAAAATATTGGTTCCATTTTGGTTCCCTCTATTTAATAATTCTGTTGTCTTTGTGCAAAATGTGTAAAATGATTCAGTGTTGTGCTTGTTTTTATTTATAAGCTGGAAGTCTTATCCATTTCTTTTGCTTACACATTTCCTTATTTCATAAAGCTGAATATTAATTCATTGTCATTCCCATATTTAAAGGCCTAATTTCTAATCTAACCTTTAAAAGCAGATTGGTGTATGAATTACCATAATTGAGGACATAGTTTATTTTTATCATTAGAATAGGCCATTCCTCACAACTGACCACTTTGGATGCTCATCAATATGCGTCAGCGTCTTTTCCAAATAAATCTGTTGGACTATAAGCTGGTGTTGTCTGATTTTGAACTTTGTCCACCCCAGTCCGACACTGGCTCTTCCACTTCAATAAGCCAGTTTACCCAATCTTTCCAAGGGCAATTAGTGATGTGACTTGCCAGCGTTGTCCTTGTCTTTACTTTCAGCCATCCTTATTTTGAGGCTTGAACATACTGTGAGCAATCTCCCCTGAATTTTATTCTCTGCTGCCTGTATTGCCAGTCCCAGAGAGAAGCTAGTTCATGTTTTAATTTTGTCCAACCATGTCATTGTGAGTCTTGTGCACATTTGCCATGTTTTGGCTCTTGTATAACCTCTCTTTTCCAAACACTGCCCTCCTATTCACATTATTTAGTCAAAATATGTGAGCCTCTCTGTTAACACGGCCACAAGCAAGTTCCTCTTAACACCACTTTCCTCAAGAATGGAGAGTCGTATTCACATCTCATGAAAGAATAAAAGAAACACAAAGAAGTCAAGAAACAGGTAGAGAGTTCCATATTTCACAAATTCACTAGCTTGATTTCTGCACAATACAGTATTCTGGTCTCGGATATATGACTGTGCTTGCTAAACAAAGCAGAGGTGGCCCAGTATACAGGAGGAAAGTCATGGGGACATTTTTAAAAACATTTATTATCGACTTTTTAATGTTTTTGAATACTATTTTGTGATTGCCTCTAACTATGTGGAGTCATAGAGTCATACAGCGTAGATACAGACCCTTCAGTCCAACCAGTCGATGCCGACCATAATCCCAAACTAAACTACACCCATCTGTCTGTGTTTGGCCCATATCCCTCTAAACCTTTCTTATTCATGTACTTATCTGAATGTCTTTTAAACATTGTAACTGTATCCGCATCCAACACTTCCTCTGGAAGTTCATTCCACACACAAACCACTGTGTAAAGACGTTACCCCTCATGCCCTTTTAAAATCTTTCTCCTCTCACCTTAAAAATATGTCCCTAGTCTTGACATCACCCACACCAGGGAAAAGACACTTATCATTCACCTCATCAATACCCCTCACGATTTTAAAAACCTCTTGGAGATGGGAACAAAAAGTTGCTGAATAACTTGGAGATTGATTAAATTATGTGTGCAAATGTCCATAACCACAACCAAGCAGAATGGACAGAGACATGGCCATAGCAGACATAGGTAAGGCTGCTGCCATTTATAATGGTCTCAGAGGCAAAACCCTCCACCTCACCACAGCCATGTGAGAAAAGGAGTGAGTAAGGCTGGTAGCCATGTCCACACCAAATTTAGCAGAGAAAGTTGCAGACATTTCTCATGTAGAAGACCTTAAGAGTCCTGCAGGTGAAAGAGACCTGGCCCTGTTTTTCATTGGAAGATTGTGTGGAAAAGATGCAAGGTCAGGAGTTCCAAATGTCGAGCATACATTATTATGAAAGGGAGACAAGGGGATTAAACACACGGCACAAGGAGGGAAACTAGCATCCAGAAATATTCTTACGACTGCTGTCAATTTAGGTTCATGAGAAATTTAGGTTCCAAGAAATATGTTCTGTTTCTGTGCTACTTTCAAAATGAAATACACTTTGAAAGCAAGTTTTAAAGGTATAGCAAAATGATGAAGAGAAGCTTGATTGGTTAGTTGAATTGGTTTTGCACTCAGACCGGATGCTCATTTTACATTTGCATTTAAGTACTGCGATGAAAATCTTTTTAAGTGCAAACAAAATATTGTAAGAATTAAATCTGAACATACATGTAATTAAGTTTGTATCCTTACATGGGCAAAAGCAAATGAAGTTGGTCATTTTAATTATGCTTCAAATGTTAAATCTATGGATATTCGAATGCAACTACTTTTAGAATATCGCGAATCACTCCTTGTATGATAGTTACACTCTACAATCGGTGAGTATGAAAAGGTGACACTGTTGGTTTGAAACACATGCCAGAGACAAAGAAAATCTCATAAATTAAATAAATAATTGCAAATCATCAATATACTAAACTGTTACAAAAATAAGTGGGTGTAAACAGAAACTGTTGGGGAAAGGGGCATTTTATCATATGATGGATCCTCGCCACAGTCATTTTGGTGAAAGATACATCAGGTAGACTTGTTGCCACCATCCTCCTTTAAGGTAAGGATCTAAAACGGTTGATTGGTCCAGTGTGTTCGAGGAAAACCACTTGTACATTTAACAAGAGTCTCTTCTCTTAAGCATGATGTATGGAATGGCTTGACAACTATCAGGTACAAATTTCATTGGTATGGTAGATATTGTTACAAAGATAGGTCAGTCTATCTCCTTTCAGATTCCTGCTTTCCTGCCCAAATCTATATTACAACGTCATAGTGGGTGGTGTGTATTCCTCACCATTAATTCTTTCAAACACTTATGCAGAACATTTCAATGGAAAGTTTTCTACAGCTTATGATTTGTTTTAAGAAATGATTTTAAAATGCTGTTTTAGTTAAATGGAAAGAAAAGAAGTTGTTAATGGTGTATCGATTATATTTAACTATATATAGGCAGAATGTGTTAATTCGATTTTAACTTGAGTATATATGAAGCGACATTTGTTGAAAAAATACAGAGAATAGAGCTAGAGCAAGAATAATAATTATCTGACCTTGTGGCTTCAACAGCGCTCAGAAATTAGAAGCATTTTGACACTGCAGATTTTATTTGTCATAAAATATGATAACATTCTCTGTAGTACTTCTCAAAGGCTCAGCCATCTGGTTGAGAATGCTTTATTACTGTTCAAGGTTCCACATTAATAAACAAGTGAAATTAATGAGGTTTCTGTTGTCGTTCAGAATGTGAAGCTAAGTGGCAATAAATGTCCAAAATTAGGTCTTCCAAAGACACCTATAAAGCTTCAACTCCAAATTCTAAGCATATGTCAACTGATGACAAAACACAGCAATTTGTAACTTTTTTTTACTTCCTTCAATCTGAGCAGGATGTAGTTGTTTCTCTTAGACACTGTAGAAACAAGCAAATAAGTTCTGCTGTGTGCTTGAATTCTTGTTAAAATTGTCTTCAGACAATAATTGCTCACACTTCAGTTGAGATCATACAATAAGATGGGGATAATGGAAACACTAATGAATTTATAAGAACTTCTCCATATACTGTTGAATGAAAGGTGTTAAGAATCTATTTAAAATGAATGTACACATACTTTGTTAAGATGGAAGATGAAATAATTGCATGTGAATATTGAAACTAAAAACACACAGCCTGATGTTTAGGACTTGTTCAAAACTGATTTTCTATTATCCTGTGATTGCTGAAGGAAATATCCAATCAAGATAGCCATCAACTTTGTCCGCACCTATTTAATGCTCTGGTTAGAGTGCAAACAAGTTTAATAAGCAGCTGCTAATACTAATATCAATAATATAATCATTCTAATATTTCACTGTCAAAGCATCCAATCCAATGAAGATTGCCTTTATTGCTTCAAAGGTCACCTTCAATATTCAGAGAAGAGCAAAACTAATTATGTGCTTCCTCAATAAGTTCTCACTAAACAAAGCGTAGTACTATGCAATGCCATCATGTACAAAAAGGAGGCCTCAGCTTTGACCACTTTTTGTATTGACTTGTGCCATAAATACATCAAAGATCTGGCTTCTCATTTAGAGTAAGATTCAAGTTCTTAACGGTAGCAGGGCATGGAAAAACAAGAAGCCAGTGAAAATGTAACATTTCCTACAATCTACACATTGCTGGTAGTGCATTGGGCAGAATAGCAAGTGTTTGCCTGAAACAGATAGAGAAGCAATATAATTGCATCTTCCACATCATTTTCGGCCCGCACTCCATTCATATACATGAGATACTGAAAGTGGTCAGGCCATACACTAGCCTTAACAATTAGTAAAAGATGCAGAAATGAACATACAGATAATATATTTTAAACTGTATGATCTATAAGATTGTAGAATGATATTCAAGTCCTACCCACAAATGTGACAATACTGTGGCATTAAGAGGTTCATTTTGTAACTGTAACTCTATTGAAATGCTTAACAAAATAATAGATATATTAACTACTGCTAATTAACTGTTCCAAGAAAGTAACATGCCTTAAATACATGCGTTGACAAAGGCAAGTTCAATAAAATTACTTGTTCCACATGCAATTCTAGCAGTGCAGGGAGAAAAGATCAAGAGAAAACTCTGAGAGAGTGTAACAAGGAGCGATGTACTGAAACTTCCAATCCCAGCTGAGAAACCAGCAACAACTGCTGCTACTGACAAACTAAGATTAAAAATGTTGGTTCAGTGGACGCTTGTCCTACCTATTCAGGCTGCTTTCATTGTTCCAACTTTTAGAAAAACCCAAAGCCTCACAAGCTGTTTACTTTATAGATTTTCAATCAACAGTTTACACCTCTACCTTAAAACCTCTCTGTTCAAAAGAAACCCAAGATAAAATCTGATTTGGAGGTGCCAGTGTTGGACTGGGGTGTACAAAGTTAAAAAATTACACAACACCAGATTATAGTCCAACAGGTTTAAATGGAATGAGAAAGAGAGGACTGCAGATGCTGGAGATCAGAGCTGAAAAATGTGTTGCTGGAAAAGTGCAGCAGGTCAGACAGCATCCAAGGAGCAGGAGAATCGACAGGATGAAGGGAGAAGGGAGGAAAGCAGGAAGAAGGGCTTATGCCTGAAACGTAGATTCTCCTGCTCCTTGGATGCTGCCTGACCTGCTGCGCTTTTCCAGCAACACATTTTTCAGGTTTATTTGGAAGCACTAGCTTTCAGAGAGCTGCTCCTTCATCAGTGGTTGTGGAGTATAAGGTTATAGGACACAGAATTTATAGCAAGCGTTTACAGTGTGATGTAACTGAAATTATATCTTGAAAGACCTGGATTGTTGGTTAAGTCTCTTATCGTTTAGAATTGACATGTTGGTTTCAGTTCTTTTACATGTAAATTCCAGAACTTTCTTAAAGTTACATTCTCAAATGAACTTTAATAATAGGTGCCATATTGGTCCAGATAATGCAGTGAAGGTGTGAGGTGGCCTGTGTGAGGTTGTCTGTGGCCCAATGGTCAGACTGATTCTAATCTAAAAAAAGGGATTTACAGAATCTTACATGGATTCATGCAGTTTTTGAGCAAATCAAAATATAATTCTGCAACTACAAATCCACCCCAGAAACTTAAATGTGTGTGTGGGCTTGGGGGGGTATGGGGTTTGAGTGTCTGTGAAGTAGTGTGTGTATGTGTGTGAGTATAAAGAGGTATAAGTCTGTGAAAGGGTGAGTATGTGAGTGTGGGAGTGTGTGTATGAGAGAAAGCTTGTGTATGAGAGAAGGTCTGCGTGAGTGTATGATTCTGTCGGAGAGAGAGAGAGAAAGAGGGAGAGTGTGTGTGTATGTCTGTGTCTGTGTGTGTGTGCCTGTGTGTGTGTTTGTAGTGTAGTGGGCTCACTTGTAGTATGGCATGAACCCGAGGTCCTGGTTGAGGCCATCCCCACGGCTACCGTAATTGGCTATCAGCCACTGCTCAGCCAATTTGCGTTGTTGCCCGTGTCAAAGTCTGCCTTGGAAGATGGTCACCCGAAGGTCTGAGGTTGAATGCCCCAGATGGCTGAAGTGTTCTCTGACTGGGGGGGGGGGCATTTCTGTCTGTTGATTGTTGTGGGGGATCCATTCATCAGTTGCCGTAGCCTCTGCTCGGTTTCACCAACGTACTATGCCTCAGGGCATCCTTGCCTGCAACATATGAGATAGACAACGTTGGCCAAGTCAAATGAATACCTGCCAAGTACATAGTAAGAGGTGTCCCCACATGTAATGGTGGTATCCGTGTCAACACTCCGATACGTCTTGCAGCGTCTACTGTGACAAACTCAAGACAAAATATACCACTTAAAGCAAAAGCATAAAGCAAAAAAGCACTCCAGATATAAATCTGAAACATAAAACAGTGATAAAATAGTAATAAAAACTGTTCTAGTTATACAAACACTTTACCTTCCATGGGTCTGCTGCTAATGGACTACCCAAACAGACAAGTGATGATTTCATGTGTTGTTTCCAGATATCAGGTGTTAGTTTACTATAAAATTCTGGACTACACAGAGAAGAATGCATTTGAATGATGTTTCTTCTATGCTCGTCAATGATTTATGTGAATTCCTTTGATTCTTTTTCTGATTAATATTATGGGACTTGAGATATTTTGCATTCACTTGGTTGAATGAGTAACACTCATGCTACTTTATGAACGTTGCTTGAAGAAAGGAAAAAGGGTTGTCAATTGGCAGCATCTAACAAGAAAATTCAGGTAGGTTCATAAATTTCTGATCCAATTAGAGGTGTCTCTGAAGACATACAATGAGGGTGCACGCAGTTTGATTGGGGCTAGTCATAAAGATACAAGTTTAATGCAATAGATAGCCATTTCCTTTCTTAAAGCTCTCAGAATGTTATTAAGAGTGGGAAGTCAGGAAAAAAAATGGCATACCTAACTGTCAAATTCCAATTTACTAAATGTGTATTCATGTTTTATCATTGACTTTTTGATAAACTCCAGCACAATGATTTTTGTGCAGTAGGATTTATTGCAATGTACTGCTACGATGACGTGCAAGGTGGAATATTAATTTGTAATTCCAATGGCTGATCATAATTTTCTTTAAAAAAAGCACTTTTGCTAAACAATGGGCATTGTCGTAAAACTGGCTGTTAATTCACACTTGTGAAAACTCATGAAGATACAAAATCTCTGGAAACACCAACAGAAACAAAAGCATTCCTAAAAATATGGACAGTTCATTTCGACTTTATAGGGTCATAGAGTTGTATAGCATTTAAACAGACCCTTTAGTCCAGCTCGGCCATGCCGACCAGATATCCTAAATGAATCTATTCCTATTTGCCAACACTTGGCCCATATCTCTCTAAGCCTTTCCTATTCATACAAACATTCAGATGTCTTTTAAATGTTGTAATTTTACAAGCCTCCATCATTTCCTCTGGCAGTTCATTCCATACATGACATTCCTCTGTGTGAAAAAGTTATCCCTTAGGTCCTTTTCAAATCTTTCCCTTCTCACCTTAAACCTATGCCCTCTAATTTTGGACTTCCTTACCCTGGGGGAAAGTCCTTGGTTATTCAGAGTATAGATTAGAGTGGTGCTGGAAAAGCACAGCAGGTCAGGCAGCATCCGAGTAGCAGGAAAATCAATGTTTTGGCAAAGGCCATTCCTGATGAAGGGCTTTTGCCTGAAATGTTGATTTTCCTGCTGCTCGGATGCTGCCTGACCTGCTGTGCTTTTCCAGCACCACTCTAGTCTGGACTTTGATTTCCAGCATCTGCAGTCCTCACTTTTGCCACCTTGGCTATTCATTCTATCTATGCTCCTCATGATTTTATAAACCACTATATGGTCACCCCTCAGCCTCCAATGCTCCAGGGAAATGCCCCAGCCTATTTAGCCTCTCCCTATAGCTCAATCCCTCCGACCTTGGCAACATTCATGTACATCTTCCTCTAATAGGATGAGGGATACTTTATTCATTTCAAGATTGGGACATTAAATCAATTAACTGTCTGGACTATGCGATGAAATAATGGCTAAAAGGAAGTTATGTGAGGCATGAGCTGTGCTTTTCCAGCACCACTCTAGTATTCTGTATTCTTTGAAAGAGACACGTGACATGGAGAGATGTCATGTGATATAACCTAGTATGTGAATGTTTGAATTCTGACTAAAGGAGAGAAACACAGTCTGCCAGATAGAGCAATGCAATCCATTTCTCTCTGTTCTGCTTTGCTAAGCAAAATGGCCACCTCCCTATGAGCCGTCCAGTGACTACCAGTGGCTGACAAAGTGGCAACATGCTATAGACCATATTACTGAAGAGAAGACAGATAGAGCTGGTGCTAGTGTTACCTCACCTCTCCTCTTCTCCCTCACCAGAGATTCCATGGTGGACTTACAGGTGCTATATGCCATGTACGCTGAGTGCTGAGAGCAGGGGAGTATAGATCAAGATAAGGGAAGTCCCACAAGATATGTGAACTGGCATCCAAGGATTCAGAAATGATCTGTCAAGCTGTGAGTACACAATCTCAATGAAGTAAGAAGGATTTGCATGTACACATCACTTTTCCCCATCACCAGACATGTCAAAGTCTTTTACAGCCAATGATGTATTTTTTGATGTGTAATAACTGCTGTAATATATTAAATGTGCATCCAGCAAATTCCCATAAACAGCAGTGTGATAATGATGGGACAATCTGTTTATCTGATGTTGATTAAGAGATAAACATGGGTCAGGATGCTGGAGGAAACTAAAACAAAGAACTGTGCACGTTAGAAATTTGAAGCAAAAACAGAAACTAATGGAGAAACTCAGCAAGTCTGACAGCATCAATGGAGAGAAAGCACAGTTAACATTCCAAGTCTAGTTCTGAAGAAAAATCACAAGGCTCGATATGTTAATTCTGCTTTCTCTCCATAGATGCAGTCAGACCTGTCGAGTTTCTCCAGAAGTTTCTGTATTTGCTGAGGGTAACAGCCTTTCTCTTCAAAATATTACTGTGGCATATTTTACATTCAGACAGGACAAGGATTCCTCCAAAGGATGATACCTTTGGCAGTGCAGTACTCCCTCAGCACTCTAGTCCACCCTGGGCTGGGACTTGAATCCCGAGATTCAGGGATGAGTATTATCTACTGAGCCATGGCTGACAGTGAAATGTTGTAAGCAGCAGTTTGTTTGCAGCTATGCAAGTACACTGTTTGAAGGCTTCCTAGCCTGTTGGTTTCATGGATGAAGCACTACTCAATCCTCCATTTCCAGCACTTGCAGTATTGACCCTGGCATATATTTTCTGGGATTATTAATAACTAATGCAGATCAAATACTACGGATGTATTACACTTAAAAATCTGAAAGCGGTTTATTCACAGCTAACACCATAACCTGTAGTTACAGATAATTATGTATGCAACCTTATTACTTGCTAGAATGTAAATAGCAGGTGGTCATATGCTTCACATCATGGTCATTGGTCCATTAGCTTATCTGTAAATGTAGCATGTCCCCAGAGGAAAAGAAATAGCAATATTTGGAAATGGATGTACTAGTCACACTCCAAGGACACTTATAAAATTGAATCAATGTCGAAGGAAGGGATAATCTATGTGAGGACCTGGCAGCAATGGACTCGCACAGAGTGGTCAAACTTGGAGAATGCATTTTCACATGACATCGCCTACTCTCCACAATATCAGTCCCGCATGGTATTCTGTGCACTGCAGATCCTTCAGCATTGACAGGTATCCAAGTCTCTCACGACATACTCCATCTCACTCTCCCATACTTACCAATGCTGCCAGCCTAACACCAACATCGTGCTGACTTAACATGCCACCAGCTATTCAGTTTGTTGGCATATCATCCAATTGCAGTATTGCACAATCGCCAGCATTCCACCCTCTCTCTTGCAGGTCAAAGCAGCACACAGTGGAAAGCAACCCAGCACAGCCATTAGCAGGTAAGGATATTAATATCTCCTGAACCTCATGAAGTAGATGGTCCTCAGCATCATTCATCCCACTGCAACAGGGTCTCTGGATAATGGTTTGTTCCAACCTTATGTCCACTCTTCACACCTCAGCTCACCCTCACTCTGCTATCTGGCCTGATGGACAGGCTGTTGATGGGCTCCCTGCTTTCCAAGCCACCCCCTTCCCTCACACTAACCTTCCATTTTGAATTCTTGCTTTCCTATTGTTATCTGTTCTAGTTTAAACAAGTTACAGACAACTCCGACCACTATGTTTAAATATATTTGCCTAGGTGTCCCACAATACCAAAACGGCCAAATTAATGCGAACACAAGCTGGTACCAAAGCAAAACATTCCCATTTTATGAGGAATAAAATTACAATAACCTTTAATACTAAGCATACTATCCATAACCCTATTTGGACCCTTAAGGTTACAATACCTCCCAAGTCTCTTGGAGGTTTACACAGTTGGTCTCTCTCTGACTCTGTCTCTGAGTCTGTGAAACTGCTTTCCTCCTCTGGCTCTCTGGATGGTCAGCTGGTCTCTGCCCCTTGCTGTCCAGGTCTCCCCAGAAGGCCTCAAGGCAATTCCAAGACCGGTTCCAAGAGAGGTATCTGCAGGTGAACTGTGCTTTTATACCTTTTAGATGGTTTGCTGGAACTTTTTCAGTTCTGGCCAATCAGGGAGATACACTGAAGAGTTTGAAACACAAGTCAATAATTTAGATGGCATACTACTGTCAGTTTCTTTGTACAACAGGACCTGGTGCCTTTCTGTCTGGGCTCTCATTTGTTTAGTGGATAAGCTGTTGGGGGTGTCTATGCAGAATAAGTATTGCCTTTTACAGAATGCTAATGTCATTAGCACCTGGCTGCTGTGTTTGCACTGTTCTGGTGCGTGGGTTTTGTGCTTTCAGAGTTTCACTTGGCCAACGTATCCAGCATTCCTTGTTGTTTGGCCAAGTTGGAAATCTATCTGTGTTTTAGTAGCCAGGAGTCTACTACACTATGCCTAAGAGTTTGGGTCTACCCCCAGGAAGGGGGAAAGAGAAAAAGAACAAGAGTCATAAAAGAACTGTGTGATATGATTTGACATTCACAACAATCAGCTCAGCTACTGACACTTCAGCTTGAAGGTTGGTTATGGATTTGGGACCAGAATATGGTGAGACATCTGGACACTGATGAGCAACAGGTAGGCCAGGATTAATGCACTTTGTGGTTTTCTGTGAGTTAATTTGCATAACAAACACCAGAAATAGTTTTTTTTGTTGAGACAGATGCCTTGAAGTTTATTAAGACTGCTATATAATTATATGGATACAATGCACATCGTTTAGATTCTGTGCTTAATGGTGTTAATGTACATTTCACACACACAGCAGACTGACTGACATTAGACTGACATTAGACTAACTCAAGTGACCGAAGGTATGACATCTTCATTTGAGATCATCTCATTTCATAATGTCATGTAACTGTCCTAAAGATATGGGTCCATTTCATTTGGAATCCATACAAGGATAAAGGATGAAATTAACACAGAGAATACGAAAGAAACTCAACAGGTCTGGCAGCATCTGTAGCAAGAGAAAAGCAGAGTTAACATTTTGAGCTCTGATTGAATTCTGGAGAAGAGTCATACCCTTTCATGTTTCCAGTATCCACAGTGTTTGCCTTCATTTGAGAGAAAATGAATAGTTCATTTACCAACTCATCAGAGGCTGAAGACATCACATCGATGCATTCTATTGTAAGGGAGTCAGATGAGGTGGCATGCAGGAGTATGCATGAATGGACATGAGTAATGAATGAAGTGTTGCTTATAGTTGAATTGTTGCAGCTTGTTACTGTAAATAGTAAAAGATTGGAAAGGCTTGTGGTGAACCGGAAATTAACTGAGCTGCAGACTAAACAAGGAACTGTGTGCTAATTAAACATGCACATGCATTGTGGTGGAGTCTGCACATAATCTAGTTAAAAATAATATCAAGTGAAGGATGGTACAGTAACCATTGAATTTGCAATGGAGCAAAATTAAAATGCCCAACATTTACAATCAATGAACCCTTCAGATCTCAGATAGATTCAAAAATTGCAAATGCAAGATATCCTTTGCAACAAAGTAATCTCTTCAGCCAGAAACATTTGTGTGGAGGAGAATCCATCCACAATATTGAACTGTTGTAGATATGCCAGCACTACCACATTTAGAAAACATGATCCAGAAAATCACATGAACACCAAACGAATAACAGACAGTGCTGCTCCATCAGATTAAACTGATTTTTGGAGCTCATGTGACAAGCAATTTATGCACGATCACTTTTCCATTTTACTGCTTGAGAAATTGAAGTGTTAGACAGCATTCAGGTGCAGCAATGATTGGATTTTGTGATAACATTAGTTGGATCTACAAGAATTATATGGTACAGACGATACTGCACACTTATGAATCTTCTTGGCTGCACAAAATTCATCCCTTATTGTACAGATTATTGGGTAGGTAATAATGTTGGTTAGTAATTTAAAGCATGGATAATAGGTGCAAAGAAAGTGTGCAGAGATCAATGCCTGCATATTTGACAAGCAGACTGATTTATTAAGCCAGGCTAACTATAGATGTCACAAGAGATAATGAATATGGAGATCCACAAACTCTGCCCCAATGCATGGTGATTGAGACTGCCCATGTACTCAGAATTACCTGGATTTCCACAGGATTTGCCCCAAATTGCATATTTTAGGATTAAGTGAGTCTCACCATATTACATTACAGTCCAAGTACGGGGAGTGATTAGTTCCATTCAATTGCACCTTTACCTAATTGAACACCAACTCATAAAATTGGAGCGTGCAATAAGGAGCGACGCTATTAATTACCCTTGCTTGGGCTTGTGAGGGTGATTTTGAATTGCACCAGAGTTTCAGGTGAATAGAAACCCACAGTCCCATGAATCTAATGTTAATCAACTGATTTACAGTTAAGTGCGGGCACAGGTCAGTCCCACTGCAGAAATTCTTGATTAATTAAAGAGCTAGAAAAAGACTCATTACCTGGACATCTCAAATAGTACCATAATGCTGGACGAAGAGGTTTTTTACTGTTTGTGGGACAATGAGGTAGGTATTGATTATATTACCCCTTATAGTGAAGGGAAAATGTTTTTTGCCTTTTATGCTACCCCATCCAAACGCATTAAATTCTTATTGGACTTTGTTCCATTAAAAATCAGTCAAGATCAATTGTGTTGCTGTAACTCACAGGAGGGTTCATTTTCAGGTTTATGCCTTTTTGCATCAAAATGTGGGTACCATTTCACCTCATTTGCTCCTCCATTGGATATTAGAGGTCTCCAATTGTTTCTGATTTGTCCCCTCCAGATTGTCCAGCATGCAACACTGAATGGGCAGAAATTTCCTCTAGTTAACTTGGGGAAGACTGCAGATATTATTTTCTGTCTTCACCACAAATTTCAGGCCCTAGCCACCGAAACTGTCCCTCCTCTTGGCAACTTCCAGAAGAGGACCCAGTCTGTTCACAGGCATGTTCTGGTACTTAATCTTGGGATGATCTTCTGCCAACGTGTTTGTTCCATCACTGAGCTCATCTAATTCCACTCACATCTGATGCTAAAAGCAAAACATAAAAAAAAACTGTGGATGCTGGAGATCTGAAACAAACAGGAATTGCTGGAGAAATTCATCAAGTTTGGCAGCATCTGTGAAAAGAAACCTTTTTGAGTCCAATGACCCTTCTACAAAACTGGGCTTGAAACATTAATGGTGTTTTCTCCTTAAAAATTCTGCCAGACCTGCTGATTTTCTCCAGCAATTTCTGTTTTGTTTGTTCCACACCATCGCTTGACTTCACCCATGGCTTAGCTCATCAGTAGTTATGTTTAAGTGACCTCCACATTTGACTACTCCAATGTTATCCTGGCCAACCTCCAATTTTTTACTCAATGTAAATTTGAGATCATCCCAAACTTTGCTACCCACAACACACCAAAGCTTGCTGAATTACAAAGGCTCCCAGCTTTGCAACAAATTAACTTAAAAAGTTTCATCTTGTTTTCAAATCTCTATCTCTGTAATAGGCTCCAGCCCTAAATCCTTTAACCTCTCAGTGCTCCCTCAATTCTGAGTCCTAGCATGTCATCAGTGGGGACCGAGCTTTAGGCCTCTCCAAAAGACTAGCAGGCCACTTAGAAAGCACAGACTTGCATTTCAGTGTGCACTGGCAACCAGCTTTGAAAAGCTGTACCAGGGAGCCTTTGTGCACAGACCAAACACCTAGCTCAAGAAGTGGACCACGCTGCATCGCAGGGCTGATCACTTGCTCTCATAGCACTCACCCACTGGACACCTACCTGACTGCATGCACCACCCACACCTTGCATTACTTTGCCATGTTATGTCATGCTTATAAGCACATTAGCAGTTTAGCCAGAGCCAAAGGCTATTAGTACCATTGGATTCAGATGGTCTTTAGCTCAGTCACACAGGCAGGCTATTTGTCAATTTGCCATTTCCACCAAGGGCCCTGTGCCCTGGTGGGATGTTGGCTGCTGTGGCTGGAGGATATCTTGCTCTATGGCACACACACACATCAATCTAACACCTACAACATATGCCTGCTGCCTGAGTAGCAAACACACTGCCTATTTATTCAAACAAATGGTAATTTTGGAAATTGGAGGGGGGATGGTGGCGGCTAGATTTCAGGTCTGGGAGGAGAAAGTGAGGACTGCAGATGCTGGAGATCAGAGTCGAAGAGTGTGGTGCTGGAAAAGCACAGCCGGTCAGGCAGCTTCTGAGGAGCAGGAGAATTGATGCTTTGAGCATAAGCTTATGCTTGAAACATCGATTCTCCTGCTCCTTGGATGCTGTCTGACCGGCTGTGCTTTTCCAGCACCACACTCTTCGACTCTCGTCCTCGGCTCAGGTGAGCAAAGACCATTATCAGTTAGATGCACAGTCCAAGGTGCTGACTATGGTCAATTATCCACTGGCAAATCACAGTCAAGGTGCTGTCAGACTACAGTCAAGAGAGCGGGCAATGGTCAGTCAATGATATCATCAGTCGGGAAACTGCAAAGTCAGCTTTACAAGCTCTGGTGAATTTATCACTCAAGGATCAGACAATATACAGTCCAAGGGTCCACCTATCAATCATTCAGGAAAGTGTAAAATGTCCTGGAGAGGCAGCAAGGAGGGAGATAAATCCCAATAGGGGTGAGGGTGTTGAAGCGGGGGGGAAAGCAGACTTTTGCATGTGTTTGGGACAAAGACAGTAACAGTAGGGCAGTATCTTGTGGTAAAAGGGGGTATATATGGAACAGCATTGGAGGGCATAGTATACTACAAGAGAGAGGGTTGGAGGTTTGTGACAGTGACAACCAATTGCCTCCACAGGAGAAGCGTAGAGATCAGAGTGAATGTCATCATGGTATAATGCAGTGGTACAGGCACTGGAGGGTAATTATAGGCAAAGTTCAGTGTGTTTGGTATCGCTGAATGCTGGCCAAAGGTGAACCAGTATTTGTCAAATTATCAAGTGTGCTGTGCGAACTGTAGACCTTCGCCTCATTATGTGTTTAATGTTTAATAATGGTTGGTACAGTGAAAAGTTGATTGGTTGATATGAGTCTGTGATAGGAAAAGTGTCTGGGCCCTGCAGGCGCTCCCTGTTCAGTGGTGGTCACTCAGCTAGCATAATGCATTCACTACACTATAGTGCATGCTGTCAGGGTGCAGTGTGTCTCACTGTAAAGAGAAGTGTTCTCATCCCTCAATCACAGGCCGCCCCAGCGATAACACGTCTGAACTCCAATAATCTCTTTTGCTCTTTGTGTCCGCAATGCGGGCCATTTCCACCGAGAAGGTCCTGTGTCCTGATGGGATGTTAGCCACTGCGGCTGACTGCCCAAGAAAGTGAAGGAAGTTGTGGAAGGTCAGCAGGGGAGCAGCAACACGATGGTGAAAAGGACAAGGGACATCTGGCTCAATGACAGTTCACCACCACAGCACCCCTGTGGATGTGTAGATCAATAGGAGGCCTTGAGTTACTCAGCTCTGATTTCATTTCCTGTGAATGTATCTGGGAGTTTCACTGCAGGTTCCATATGTCCCGGGACCCTGTGATGGAAATGCGCCGGATGTTGGAGCAGGACCTTAAGGCTGTGGGAGTGGGAGGCCATCTCTCCTGGTGAGGGTCACTGTCACTCTGAAATCAGTGCAACTGGCACCTTCTAGTGATCAATGGGTGACCAGTGTGGGATCTTTCAGTGGTGCACCCACAAATATAAGAGCACAGTGACCAATGCCTTCTGTGTAAGATCACACAAGTTGCCCTGATTTACACAAATAATGTGAAGGTTGATCCATATCTAAAAAGCTATACTTAGTACAGTCCAAAGTAATTTGACATTGCTGTAACTGAAATGTCTTCAGTTTAAAGTTCAATTATACAGGGCATTAGTAAAGCCACAGCTGGAGTATTGTAAAGGAAGGAGGTAAATACATTGGAGCTAGTTCTGAGAAGGTTTTTTGGACTAATACCTGGAATAGATGGACAGTCTGATGAGGAAAGCTTGGATAGGCTTGGCTTATATCAACTGGAATATTAAGGAGAAGAAGGTGACTTCAAGTTATAGAGTCATAGAGATATACAACATGGAAACAGACCCTTTGGTTTAACTCATCCATGCTGAACAAATATCCTAGATTCATCTAGTCTATTTGCTAGCCTTTGGCCCATTTCCCTCTGGACCCTTCCCATTCATATACCCATTCAGATGTCTTTTAATGCTGTGATTGTACCAGCCTCCACCACTTCCTCTGGCAGTTTGTTCTGTACATGCACCACCTTCTACGTGGAAAGGTTGCCCCTTAGATCCTTTTTAAATCTTTCCCCTCTCACCTTAAACCTATGCTCTCTGGCTTTGAATTCCCCCATCTTAGGGAAAAGACCTTGTATATTTACCCTATCCATGCCCCTCATAATTTTATAAGCGTCTATAAGGTCATCCCTCAGTCTCCGACACTCCAGTGAAAATAGCCCCAGCCTATTCAGTCTCTCCTTATAGCATCAACCCTCCAACCCTGGCAACATCCTTGTAAATAGTTTCTGAACCCTTTCAAGTTTCACAACATCCTTCCTATAGCAGGCAGACTTGAATCAAACATTCAAGATCCCGAGAGGACCTGACCTGATGGATGTGAAAAGGATGTTTGTTCCAGTTGGAGAATCTTGAATTGAATCTCGGGATCACTGTTCAAAAAGTAAGAGGTTGCTCATTAAAGACAATAGGTTGTCAGTCATTGGAATTATTTCTTTAAATGTCTTCTTTCTTTGATTTTTTTTTAGGCAGAGAGAGATAGATTTTTGATAAGTAATGAATATTAAGGGTAGACAAGAATGTCGAGTTCAGGGTAAAATCAAATTGTCCATGACCGAATTGAACAGTGGTGCAGGCATCGAATTCTTATGTGTGTATATTAAAACAATTTCTTTTACATGATTAATTTGAAAACATCGTACTAATGGATCATAATATGTGACCAAAGAAGGACCAAGCTCAGTGCAGATCACTATCCATGGTCGAAGGTACTGACAGAATGAAGTCACCAGCAAGGCAAGACAATGGCTTGGAAATTCTTTGGAGTAGGAATAAATGCAGTCAACGTTTTGCAGTTCATGAGGCCTCTGCCATACCTCCAGTGAATTAACATGAGTGAAATGGGAGCAACATCAAAGAATGTCCTGGGCCAAGATCTAACCTGAAACATGTCTCATGGGAATATTAACCTCTGAAGAAGTACCAAATAAATCAAGCTTGAACGTGTCATTACTGGATGCTCCCCACTGAACAGGAAGTGAGCAGTGACCCTTTGTAACAGGACTTGGCCAATGGAATGCTTGCTTTTCAGTTACAGGTACGAGAATTTAAATCTGAATTCAGCTTTTGTTAAAATGCACTAGTTGACAACTTGGAAAAATTGGCCCTCTTTGCGCACATTATTCAGATACAAATAAGTGCAAAAAAAACTAATTGTTGAGGCCATTGCACCAACATCATCTGAAAGATTTCTGAGCTGATACTGGTTTGGAGTACTTTTCAACTATCCCTCCAAAGCACTAAGGAACAGAGGGAGTTTGATGTGCAAGTACAATGGTGCCTTAAGATAACAGAACAAGTGAATAAAGTTGTTAAGAAGGCATATGAAAAACTTGCCTTTATTAGCTGAGGCATAGAGTTTAAGAGCAGGGAGTTTATGCTGGAATTTGATGAGAAGTTGGTTGGGCCACTGCTAGAGCATTGAATGCAGTTGTAGAGTCCACATTACACAAGGAATGTGACTGCACTGGAGAGGGTGCAGAGGAGATTGAGCAGAGTGTTGCTGAAGAGTTTTAATTATGAAGAGCGATTGGACAGATTGGGGTTGCTTTCCCTGGGGCAGAGGAGACTGAGGGGCCACTTGATTGAAATGTACAAAGTTATGAGGGACACGGACAGGCTGACAGGAAGGAATGTTTCCCTTTGGTGGAGGGAGCAATGAACTGGAGGCATAAATTTAAGGGAAGGAAAAGAAGAGTTCTATAGACATTGTAATGAGTCAGCTAGGTGGACCTGATAGAATATGAGTTCCCTGAATGAACCAGATGAATAGCCCCAATCAGGGAACCCTGAATGACAGGTATAACAGGAGTGTCAGAGATTCAGTTCACTCTGAGAGCTGGCTCTCACGTAGCTGAATCAGTATCAAGGACTCTTCATGTTTAAACAAAGGGTGACTTGGTGACAGGATACTGGCTTCTGTGGAGTTATTTCATTTTCAAAGGATTATGAGGAAGATAAGTTCACCTAGGGGTTAGAGAGAATCCAGAATTCACTGTCTGTAAGGGTGGTACAGACCCTTATAATTCTTAAGAAGTATTTAGATGTACTCTTGCAATGGCAAGACAAAAGGCAATGGGTGAAGTGCTGTAAAATAAGATTAGAATAATTAGGTGGTGCAGTCTTGATAGGTTTAAGGAGTGTTTTCTGATGTAGACCTTTATAACCCTGGTACCTAACTAAGTATGCATTGGGTGGCATATATGTAAATACGAAATTTGTAATCCACTTTCAGTGGTACCCACATCACATTGTTGAAATAAGACACAAGACCTGATTTTGAAAGACACTCTTGGAAAGACCCTCTTGTGCTCAAAGTTGTATCACAAATCATTTCAGACCAGTTCCAATTAAACTCTGGTTTAACTGAGTTGCGGGCTTCCTTCCCCTCATTATGCATGTATATTGTTTCTTATCAGTTTGCTGCAGGAACATTGCTGTGGAAAATCAGACTGCATGATTTCACACTCCACACACATACACCCTTTCTGATCATTTTAGTAAAAGCTCCACGCACCAGCAATACACATACTAGCTTTGTATTCTCTGAAGATCATGCATCATTTTAAAAGTAGATAATAAGCTTGCAACACCAAGAGGCAGCAGTTAGTGGCACCGCATTTGTGCTTGTTTAAACTTGTTCTGAAGTCAAAATGTAACTAAATGAGCTGCAAGGTTCTATTGGTATAATGGATGCGGAGACTGCTTTAACGTTTGGCATCATTGTGATGTAAATGTGATGCAGCAAATTTGGGATGAATGTAAATATAAATATAACAATGATTACATCTTTTAGAGAAAAAATTCTGCAATTCTGAAGTATCAGTTCACAACAAATAAGCATTATTTCCTTATTATTTATTCACTTGAACTATTATGAGTACTACTAATAGCCTCATGCATTAAAACTGTTGATTCAACATAATTAACAATTAACCAATATCACAGAGTTGTTAGAAAACAGACTATAATCGATCTGATCTGTTGCAATTTAAGCAGCTATGTGTAATCAGTTGAAAAGGTAGCCATCCACTGTTATGTTCATTCTTTCCCAATTCACCTTACTTCATGCTTTTAAAAGCAGATTTAATTGCAGCTAGCAATACACATCTATCCACTGGAAACATGGGCTATTAATTGGATGAAGGAGGATGATTACTTTGGATGGATGGTCTGTGATGCACAGTGATGCCCAACAGCATGGGTTCAATTCCTGCAAAAGCTAAGGGTACCATAAAGGACTCTCCTCTTCAACCACTCCCGTTGCCTGGTGTATGGAAACCCTCAAGTTAAACCACGTCCGGTCGTTTCTCTGAAATGACAGAGCAGCCCTATGTTCTGGTAAGACCATAGCAACTTCTTAAAAATCAGTTCATTTGTAGGATGTGAGCATTGTTGGCTGGCTAGCATTCATTGCCCCATCCTAGCTGATGTTGAGAAGGTGTCAGTGAGCTGCCTACTCGAACCGCTGCAATCCACCTGCTGTGGGTTGATCCACAATGTCATTAGGGAAGGAATTCCAGGATTTTTATCCAGGGACAGTGGGTATATTTCCAAGTCAGGATGTCGAGTGCCTTGGAGGAGCACTTGAAGGTGATGGTGTTCCCATATATCTGATGCTCCTGTTCTTCTAGATGGAAGTGCCCGTGAGTTGGAAGGTGCTGTCTGAGGATCTTTGCTAAGTATCTGCAGTGCATCTTGTAGATAGTACACATTGCTGCTACTGAGCATCTGAGGTAGAGGGAGTGGATGCTTGTGAGTGTAGTGCTAATCAAGCGGGGCTGCTTTGTCCTGGATGGTGTCAAGCTCCTTCAGTGTTATTGGAGCTGCCGTCATCCAGGCAAGTGAGGAGTATCCCATCATAGTCCTGATTTGTGCCTGGTAGATGGTGGACAGGCTTTGGGGAGTCAGGAGGAGTTGCTCACTGCAGTAATACTAGCCTCTCCCCTGCTCTTGTAGCCACTGTGTTTACGTGGTGAGTCCAGTTGAGATTCTGATCAATGATAACCCCCCAGGATGTTGATAGTGGGGCATTCAGTTATGGTAACATCATTCATTGTTAAGGGGATGTGGTTAGATTGGGATTTGGATGGTATGAATGTTATTTGCCACTTATCAACCCAAGCCTGAGTATTAGCTTAGATTACTTACAGTGTGGAAACAGGCCCTTCGGCCCAACAAGTCCACACCGACCCACCGAAGCGCAACCCACCCAGATCCATTCCCCTACTTTTACCCCTTCACCTAACACTACGAGCAATTTAGCATGGCCAATTCACCTAACCTGCATATTTTTGGACTGTGGGAGGAAACCGGAGCACCCGGATGAAACCCACGCAGATATGGGGAGAATGTGCAAACTCCACACAGTCAGTCGCCTGAGGCGGGAATTGAACCGGGGTCTCTGGCACTGTGAGGCAGCAGTGCTAACCACTGTGCCACCGTGCTGTCAGATCTTGTTGCATTTGAACATGGGCTGATGGGAGACAGTCACTGGTTTCAAAGACTGACATTGTAGGCGTGTGAGGTCTCACTGTCTGTTCTTCAATTCCCTCTCCCTCAACGGCAATTGGTATTTATACAGCACTCCTCATACTGAGTCCCTCCTCCACCAATGCTCAGTAGCAGCCGTGTGCGCGATCTACAAGATGTACTGCAAAAATTCACCAATGCTCCCCAACAGCATCTTCCAAACTCATGACCACCTCCGTCTAGAAAGATAAGGACAGCAAATACTTGGGAACACCATCCCCTGCAAGTTCCCTTCCAAGCCACTCACCATCCTGCCTTGGAAATATATTGCTGTTTCTGCAGTGTCACGAGATCAAAATCTTGGAACTCCCTCCCCGACAGGATTGTGGGACAATTTACAGCACAATTAGATTTCATAGAATACAGGGAGAACTAGCCATTTGGATACAGAACTGGCTCAAAGGTAGAAGACAGAGGGCAGTGGTGGAGGGTTGTTTTTCAGACTGGAGGCCTGTGACCAGTGGAATGCCACAAGGATCGGTGCTGGGTCCACTACTTTTCGACATTTATATAAATTATTTGGATGTGAGCATAGGAGGTACAGTTAGTAAGTTTGCAGATGACACCAAAATTGGAGGTGTAGTGGACAACGAAGAAGGTTACCTCAGGTTACAACAGGATCTTGATCAGATGGGCCAATGGGCTGAGGAGTGGCCGATGGAGTTTATTTTAGATAAATGTGAGGTGCTGCATTTTGGGAAAGCAAATCTTAACAGGACTTATGTACTGAATGGTAATGTCCTAGGGAGTGTTGCTGAACAAAGAGACTTTGGAGTGCAGGTTCATAGCTCCTTGAAAGTGGAGTCGCAGGTAGATAGGATAGTGAAGAAGGCATTTTTTATGCTTTCCTTTATTGGTCAGAGTACTGAGTGCAGGAGTTGGGAGGTCATGTTGCGGCTGTACAGGACATTGGTTAGACCACTTTTGGAATTTTGCATGCAATTCTGGTCTCCTTCCTATCAGAACGATGTTGTGGAAAGGGTTTGGAAACATTTACAAGGATGTTGCCAGGGTTGGAGGATCTGAGCTATAGGGAGAGGTTGAATAGCTGGTGCTGTTTTCCCTGGAGCATTGGAGGCTGAGGGGTGATCTTATAGAAGTTTATAAAATCATGAGGGGCATGGATAGGGTAAACAGACAAGATCTTTTTCCCTGTGGTGGGGGAGTCTAGAACTAGATGGCATAGGTTTAGGGTGAGAGGGTAAAGATATAAAAGACATCTAAGGAGCAACTTTTTCACACAGAGGGTGATGCATGTGTGGAGTGGGCTGCCAGGGGAAGTGGTGGAGGCTAGGATAATTGCAACATTTGAAAGGCATCTGGATGGCTATGTGAGTAGGAAGGGTTTGGAGGGATATGGGCCGGGTCCTGGCAGGTGGGACTAGATTGGGTTGGGATATCTGGTCGGCATGGACGAGTTGGACCGAAGGGTCTGTTTCCGTGCTGTACATCTCTATGACTGCTTCAGTATCTGAGGCATTGTGAATGATGCTGAACATTGCACAATCATCAGCGAACATCGCCATTTCTGACTTTCTGATGGAGAAAAGATTATTGATGAAGCAGCTGAAAATGGTTTGGCTGAGAACACTATTCTGAGCAACTCATGAGAAGATGTCCTGAAGCTGGGATGACTGCCCTCCAACAATCATGACCATCTTCTTGTGTGTCAGGTATCTAGCCATCGGAGAGTTTGCCCCCAGATTCCCATTGATTCCAGTTCCACCAGGACTCCTTGATATCACACTCCGTCAAATGCAGCCTTGATGTTGAGGGTTGTCTCTCTCACCTTATTCTTTTAATTGGATGACCTTATATTCTCTGCTATTTGCATTAATCAAAGGCGATGCAATAAATATGTACATCAGTGGGGTGTACAGCTTCCTTTGCCTGCTTCACAAAAGTCACTTGATCATATTATATCAATCTCTCTAATGGACACAGCAATCTGTTTGCATTGCTCAGGGATATTAATGTATTCAGTGATTAATTAGGATAAATGACATAAAATCCTTTCAGAATTTTGGAGGAGAACTTGCAGAAGCAGTGAAACTGATTTACAGCAGAAAATCTGAATGATGATGGGGTGGAGGGGCAGATAGATGTACTTTCAATCAAAGCTGTCTGTCTTTTCTCCCATCATCGTTTCTGTAGGTTGGGTCACACCCTCCATTTGAACCACTGCATGCTTTCAGATAAAGTACAGCAGTGGGTTCACATTGCTTTCTACAAGATGGCTGACAAGGACACTCTCCCTCTCTTGCCACCTACCATTAGATACACTGGGAAAGTTTATCAGCTGTTTGACCATGTTATGCATGCACCTTCCATGGCTGACAAGTCCAAATGCCAAGACTTGCAGTCAAATAGTCATTGAGTTGTACGGCATAGAAACAGGCCCTGCAGTCCAACGTGTCCATGCCAACCAGAAATCCTAAACTAATTTAATCCCATTTGCCAACATTTGGCCCAATTCCCTCTCAGCCCTTCCTTTTCATATACCCCTCCAGCTGCTTTTTAAATATTGTAATTGTACCAGCTTCTACCACTTCCTCTGGCAGCTTGTCCCTTACACACACTGCATGAAAAAGTTGCCCCTTAGGTCCCTTTTAAATCTTTCCCCTCTCACCTTCATGCAATGCCCTCTAGTTTTGGACTATCCTACCCTGAGGAAAGGACCATGTCTATTTACCCTATTCATGCCTCTCATGATTTTATCAAACTCTAAAAGGTCACTCCTCAGCCTCCGATGCTCAAGGGAAAACAGCCCTACCCTATTCAGCCTCTCCCTGTAGCTTAAGCTCTCCAATCCTGGCAACATCTTTGTAAATATTTTCAGAATTCTTTCAAGTTTAACAACAACTTTCCTACAGCAGGGAGCTCAGAATTGAATGCAGTATTCCAAAAAGCAGCCTAACCAACGCCCTGTACAGCTGCAATATGATGTTCCAACTCCTATACTCAATACACTGACCAATAAAGGCAAGCATACCAAATGCCTTCTTCACCACTTGGTCTACCACTTGTGACTGCACTTTCAAGGATCTGTGAGTCTGCACCCGAAGGTCTCTTTGTTCAGCAACACTCTCCAGGACCTGAACATTGAGTGATGGGCCTTACCAAAATACAACACCTTACATTTATTTAAACTAAACTCCATCTGCCACTCCTCAGCACATCAGCCTGTCTGATCAAGGTCCCATTGTATTCTCAGGTTACTTCCTTGGCTGTCCACTGCACCACCAATTTTGGTGTCATCTGCAAACTTAATAATCATATCTCCTATGTTCATATCCAAATCATTTATATAAATGACAAAAAGCAGTGGACTCAGCATCGATCCTTGCAACACACTGCTGGTCACAGGCCTCCAGTCCAAACAACAACCCTCCTTTGTCTTCTACCTTCAAGCCAATTTTGAATGCAAATGGATAGGTCTCCCTAGATTCCATATGATCTAACCTTGCTAATCAGTCTTCCAGGTGGGACGTTGTTGAACACCTTGCTGAAGTTGTTATAGATAACACCCACCGCTCTGCATTCATCAATCTTCTTTGTCACTTCTTCAAAAAATTCAATCAAGCTGATGAGATACGATGTCCCACATGCAAAGCCATGTTGACAATCTCTAATCAGTCCTTGCCTTTTCAAATATATGTAAATCCTGTCCCTCAGAATCTTCTCCAATAACTTACCTACCACTGACATCAGGCTCACCAGTCCCTGGCTTTTCCTTGACAACATTCTTAAGTAATTCAAATCCAGAATTTCTGGTATGGTGACTGCCACCATGTTACAAGATCACCCATATAAAATTGTTTTCCTAAAATAAACAGATTGATAAGTGAGGAAACTGTTATATGTGTTTGTGTATGTACACAACCTCACAGAAACGTGCCACTGCAGATTAGTAATATGTGCTGGAAGTCTTTTTCTTTGTAATTACTGTCGCATATCTGAGTGTAACTCAATATATGTTTAATATTGGAAATCAGCTCAGGTAGGTGCAAAGGAGATATTACTGCATTGAGGAGTTGAGCCAGCTAATAGCTCATATTCCATATGTGCCTGAATAGAGAAGTCAGTGGAGAAAGGTTTATTGCAGTACTGGAAAAATGACCACAGTTCCCAAGGGTGAATTTATATCCAAGATCCAATTGTACAAAACATGCTGGATTATGTTAGGATATTGAATAAAGAAGTGATGTGAAGAAGTATCGAGCAATGGGCGAATACAATTAATGCGTAAGAGATAAAGGGATTTGATGTTTGATATGGAGCTCTTAGCAAATTTGTACCTTAGGTTTTATGTATTTTTATAAGTTTCTGCTTCATTTCATGAGCTGCCAAACTAAGCAGTGAACAGGTGAAGAACTAATTATTTTGATTGTTCATTTGGGTAACAATTCCTAGCATTAAGATGTATTAGAGTTTTGTGCAACATTTACAGGTATCTTTATTCGAGTGGCAGAGACCAGCACGGGATTGAATGTAAGACTGCTGAGGTTTTAAGAGTCACTGTCATTAATCTTTTCAATAAAAACTCTTTGTTTGTTGTCAGAAGCTGAAGCAACTCTGTGCTTGCCTCAATTCAGCGAATTTAGGCTGATTCTTACTAGAAACTGGCTCAGTGTCCATTTTGGTGAATTTTGCAGGGAGTTTCATTCTGTGAGGCTTTGCCATACTATCTTTCAAACTCACCTCAGTATCTTTGCATCACATTCCTACAGCCTTCAATGACCAGAGCATTAGTATAGGACTTGGGACATCATATTTCTGTGCAGGACATCAGTGAGGCAGCTCTTAGAATGCTGTGTACAATTCTGATTGCCCTGCTATAGGAAGAATGCTGTTAAACTTGAAAGGATTCAGAAAGATTTACAAGGATGTTGCCAGGGTTGGAACGATTGAGCTATAGGGAGAGGTTGAATAGGCTGGGGCTGTTTTCCTTGGAGCGTCAGAGGTTATGGAGTAACCTGATAGAGTTTATAAAATCGTGAGAGGAATGGACACAGGGCATAGCCAAAGTCTTTTTCTGAGCAAGAGGGAGTCCAAAAGGTTTAGGTTTAAGGAAATATTTAAAATGAGATTTGAGGGGTAACTTTTTCAGGCAGAGGGTGGTTCCTGTATGAGCTGCTAGAGGAAGTGATGGAGGCTGGTACAATTATAACATTTGAAAGGAATCTGTATGGATATATGAATAGGAAGGGTTTAGATGGATGTGGGCCAAATACTGGCAAATGGGACTAGGTCAAATTGGGATCTCTGGTTGGACCAACGGGTCTGTTTCTGTGCTGTATGACTCTGTGACTCATAGAGAGTACACTCATCATGTTCTCCCACTTCCTTTAGGTGGAAATATTCAATGGCACTATAGTTAAAAGGTGGATATGCACCTACTCAAAGTGTTGGAAGTCCAGAGCTGACTAGCACAGTTAAGCAATTTTACCTCAGTCATGGAAGACAAGGGGAAACTGGCACCCTGCTTTACTGAGAGGAGTCTGGAAGATCTGCTGAATGGGTTTGAGTAGAAGAGAGCTGCCTTCCTCCTCTGAGATAAATAAAGGGCTCCACAACACCAGGACCTACCAGCCTTCTCAGTGGTTACCATGACGGCAATGTGGTACCCACAGTTCAGCAGTACAGAACAAAGGTCAATGACTTTCTCTGGAGTCATAGAGTCATAGAGATGTACAGCATGGAAACAGACCCTTCGGTCCAACCCATCCATGCCAACCAGATATCCCAACCCAATCTAGTCCCACCTGCCAGCACTTGGCCCATATCCCTCCAAACCCTTCTTCTTCATATACCCATCCAAATGCCTCTTAAATGTTGCAATTGTACCAGCCTCCATCACATCCTCTGGCAGCTCATTCCATACACGTACCATCCTCTGCATGAAAAAGTTCCCCTTAGGTCTCTTTTATATCTTTCCCCTCTCACCCTAAACCAATGCCCTCTAGTCTGGACTCCCTGACCCCAGTGAAAAGACTTTGCCTATTTATCCTAACCATGTCCCTCATAATTTTGTAAACTTCTATAAGGTCACTCCTCAGCCTCCGACGCTCCAAAGAAAACAGCCCAAGCCTGTTCAGCCTCTCCCTGTAGCTGAGATCCTCCAACCCTGGCAACATCCTTGTAAATCTTTTCTGAACCCTTTCAAGTTTTGAAACATCTTTCCAATAGGAAGGAGACCAGAATTGCACGCAATATTCCAACAGTGGCCTAACCAATGTCCTGTATAGCTGCATCATGACCTCCCAAATCCTGTACTCAATACTCTGACCAATAAAGGAAAGCATACCAAACGCCTTCTTTACTGTCCTATCTACCTACGATGCTCCTTTCAAGGAGCTATGAACCTGCACTCTAAGGTCTCTTTGTTCAGCAACACTCCCTAGGACATTCAGTACATAAGTCCTGCTAAGATTTGCTTTCCCAAAATGCAGCACCTCGCATTTATCTGAATTAAACTCCATCTGCCACTTCTCAGCCCATTGGCCCATCTGGTCCAGATCCTGTTGTAACCTGAAGTAACCCTCTTCGCTATCCACTACACCTCCAATTTTGGTGTCATCTGCAAACTTACTGACTGTACCTCTTATGCCCGCATCCAAATCATTTATGTAAATGACAAAAAGCAGAGGGCCCAGCATCGATCCTTGTGGCACTCCACTGGTCACAGGCCTCCAGTCTGAAAAACAGCCCTCCACCACCACCCTCTGTCTTCTACCTTTGAGCCAGTTCTGTATCCAAATAGCTAGTTCTCCCTGTGTTCCATGAGATCTAACCTTGCTAATCAGTCTCCCATGGGGAACCTTGTCGAACGCCTTACTGAAGTCCATATATATCACATCTACTGCTCTGCCCTCATCAATCTTCTTTGTTACTTCTTCAAAAAACTCAATCAAGTTTGTGAGACATGATTTCCCATGGTCAAAGCCATGTTGACTATCCCTAATCAGTCCTAAATACATGTACATCCTGTCCCTCAGGATTCCCTCCAACAACTTGCCCACCACCAAGGTCAGGCTCACCGGTCTATGGTTCCCTGGCTTGTCTTAACCACCCTTCTTTAACAGTGGCACCACGTTTGCCAATGTCCAGTCTTCCGGCACCTCACCTGTGACTATCGATGATACAAATATCTCAGCAAGAGGCCTAGCAATCACTTCTCTAGCTTCCCACAGAGTTCTCGGGTACACCTGATCAGGTCCTGGGGATTTGTCCACCTTTACCAGTTTCAAGACATCCAGCACTTCCTCCTCTGTAATCTGGACATTTTGCAAGATGTCACCATCTATTTCCCTACCGTCTATATCTTCCATATCCTTTTCCACAGTAAATACTGATGCAAAATATTCATTTAGTATCTCCCCCATTTTCTGTGACTCCACACAAAGGCCACCTTGCTGATCTTTGAGGGGCCCTTTTTTCTCCCTAGTTACCCTTTTGTCCTTAATATATTTGTAAAACCCTTTCGATTCTCCTTAATTCTACTTGCCAAAGCTATCTCATGTCCCTGTTTTGCCCTCCTGATTTCCCTCTTAAGTATACTCCTACTTTCTTTATAGTCTTACAAGTATTCACTCAATCTATCCTGTCTATACCTGACATATGCTCTACTTTGCAAGTAAGTACGACCATCTTCTCTCTGCTTCCAAAGCACATGGCTTACTACTCTCCTTGCATGCAACATCTTCCCTCACTGCATGCCCTTCATGCTGTCTACGCATGCAGTAGGGACACCTCACCAACATCTGCCCACCAACACGGGTTCCAGCCACTTTCCTCTAATCCAACCCCTTTTTACCTCATTCCCGTAAAATTGCCAATAAACGGCCTTAAGAATAAGGACCAATCATGAGACTCATTACTATTCGGCTCCTCAAACCTATTAGAAGAGGATACTGGCCCCGGCTTATGAGGCTCAAGATCACTCCTGTGGTGATACTGAAACATCTATGTCCTGGCAAACAAGTAAGAATCATTGTCCATCTCTGTTCTACTCTTCTATTATGCCACTATGAGTGGACACTTGACATATCCAAGCCCATTTCCCTTGCTCATGACACCTTCTCTCTTTTGTCTTCTGCAGGTTACAGTGGAATCTGGCATGATCTCTGGGCCACAAGGTCTGCCCCACTAACCACCCACTCCTCCACCTCTGGGGAAGAAGTCACAGACCCCTCAGAGATGCCCTGTCAAGGTTGCCTCCTACACCCTCCACCAGCTCAGATATTGACACCTCGGTGGGCACTTTTGTGAGATAAAAGTCCTGGAACCTATGGGTGATCACATCAGTTTTCTCAGCTGGCACTGTCAGAGATCAGTCACCAGGGACAGGAGGACTCTATGTAGTTGGTGATTAAGAACATTGCAGAACTCACAAGCAGGCACGGGAGTAGCAGGCAGGTTAGGTGAATGGCACTGGGCATACCGACACCAGGCTTTCAGGACTGCACCCATGATGTTGGCACCATGATCTCTCTGGCATGGGAGTGTCTAGCAGCCTCCATGGACATGTTGGTAACTGCTGTAGAAAGCCAGCATCAGTGAATCTAGTCACTGAGCTGGTATCTACTGCTCCAGCCAATGGTGCTCAGCTCACAGCAAGACCACAGTGGGATCGGGTGCCTAGACGTCACTACATGTGTGCCTTCCACACAAAAAGACAGGATGATACCAGTAGTTACCCAGATGAAGAAGGAATCACTTCCTGCCCTCACAGAAAGAGGAGCCTCCTAGGATACTCCTGGACCTTCCACCTCCACTATGCCTGCCATCATCAGCCTCACAGGTGTTCAAGCTGAGGAGGGTGCATCTGCATTTGGACAGTACACATTCGGAATGCCTGGGTCCACCAACAACTAGCTCTACTGGGGTTTCTTGACCAAAACGCCAAGGCCAGTGGGCTCCACTGTGGGCTCAGCTTCCTTCAGCCCACAGTAAGCCTGGAACTGTACTGAAACATAGTGGGAGGGAAAGGAAAAGGGAGACCTTCTGATGTCACAAAGATGGCATGGCCATTACTTTATTGTAAACGTGTTTCCACCTTTGGAAATATTTTCTCATTTTACATCATCAGCTGTGACTGTCAGCCTAGCTGCAACAACAAGATTGAAGATCAAGAGCCTCACATCCTTTGTGCTACATGAGAGTTTAGCGTCCAAAATCTGTAATGAGCAGTTTCTGAAAGGTGGTAACCTAGGCTGCAATGCACTGTTTTGGCATCTCAGCCATTACTGGATTGACTCTAGACATTGCATGATGTGATTCAGAGTGCTTGTAGTCCACGCTACTGGTTAAAGCCTAATATTCAGATAGCATGTAGTGCTCACTGTTGTCTTTCATCTATACTCTCTGGTGCCTCTACATTGTTGTTGTTGTTTGAATGGACTCATACAGGCAAAATTGAAGCCACCTCTCTGACAGACTGAAATACTGACCTAATCCACTTTGGTGGAGGTGGTGGCCATTTCAGCTCCATTGAACGCTTCCTTTTTAAAACATGATGAAAGGAAGCATCGGTCACTCTTCATGCACTGAGTTTCAGGCTCAGCCTCTTCCCTTGACGACAGTGAGCACTACATGTTATCTGAATATTAGGCTTTAACCAGTAGCTCCTGATAACTCTCCTTGACTTTTAATGGATGGACTCCAGGACTAACCATGGTCCAACACCTTGATTGACTTGGGCAGATAACACCGAGTGTTAACTGTTGTCCTTTCCTTGACTGAGGCCTGGCAATTTCAGAGATGACCATTAGGTTGAAATACTTGCCATGTGTTTGTCATATACTCTGCTGGGACATTCTGTACATAAAACTTGTCCACCCCTTTGACTGTTCATTGCTGGGAACCATGACAAGCTTCCTGGCTTTGTAACTGCACTAAAAGGCAAGACAGACAAAAGTACTGGGAGGATTTAAGCTCTGTCCGAGAGGCAAAGTCCAAAAAGACAAGGCATGGCAGAGATGCTGTGAGTATTTAGGTAGGCACAAAATGAGTAAGTGCAAAGACAGCAAGCAAGAAGCCCTGAGATGTAGCCTAGGTCAGTCTATGATTTAGTTCCTGTACTTGCATGCAGCATAGAATCATTGAATCATAGAATATAAAAGATACCCTTTGGCACATCGAGTCTGTAGGGTCACAGCTACCTAGATTAATCCCATTTTTCCATATTAGATCAATATTATGGCATTTCAACTGTTTATCCAAGTACTTTTTAAAGATTGCTAGGCTACATGCCTCAGCTACACTCACAGGCAGTACATTCCAGACCCCTGGTGCCCTCTGGGTGAAGAAAAGGCTTTCCTCCAATCCCCTTTAAACCTCCTGCCTTTCACTTTAAAAGCACCCTCCCTTGTTCTTGACCCTTTACAATGGGAGGAGTAAGTTTCCTTTTTTTGTCTGAAGGACTGAGACGGACATGTTTGTGCTTTCAGGTCAAATTTGGTTTTGAATGGGCCACTAGACATCACTCTTCCTCAAATGTAAGGCTTCTTTGCTTCAATGTCAGACACATTCATGAATGATCATAGAATGACAGATATAAAGTGGCCATAGGTAGAATATGATGAGAGGCAAGGAGATATTGCACGATATTTGTATTGATTTAGGACTCAGTGACCTTCTTACAACAATGCTAAGTCTTAGACTGAACCCAAGGTTGCAGGGTTAAAGGATATATGCAAGTTATTGCTATTGAGAATGTTTTTCAGAGCTGAGAAATGTCATGCCACTATAACTTCTATCCTCATTGGAGAAATGAAGAAGCTATTTAACCCTGACATGGCAGCTGTGTAAACTAATCCCACAGCTAGAAGGATAGTCAATTAAACATCTGATGGTTTAAAGTATACATATATATTTACAAATGGAGAACATGTTCAAAATGAAGTGTATATGTCAACTATCTTCCCTCGGAACATTTTGCTTTCCTTGCCTTCACACTCCGTTTAGGTGCTGTCTTGGCACCCACAGCTGCGATGGAGGGAATCTGCTCTGTAGGACAGCCTGTTGGCTAGGAAGATTTGGGTAGACAATCCCAAGAGTGTTTCTAGCTAGAAGACGCAGGTATGATGAGAGTATCCTGCTCAGATGTAGGCTTGCTCTCCCTGGTTGCAATTTGCATAGCATTGTGGATCAGAGACAGAGTGGAGATGAAAGAGCTGACACTCCTGGAGTGTCCTGAGAGTGGTCGTCAGCAGTCTGTGCACAGATCCTCTATTGTCTGCCTGCTTGCGCAGTCCCCCACTACTTTAGAGGAAGGAACCCCTAACATGAGGTCAAGGTCCCTCACCTCTTCTCACCTTACTGTTGGTACTGATTTCTTAATGCTAAAGTAATGGAGTGTAGATCTACATATATTTTTAAAAGCTCTGAGCATTCTGCAGGATGTGGAAATATATGTAAATAGCTATTAGCACAGGTATTAAGGGCAAATATACTGACACACTACTGAACATATTCACTGCGTCAATTATATTATTTCCCTCTGATGACATGGTAATGCAAATATGGGTTACTTCGGAACTGATTCTTTTTCCAGCCCCAATTATAACTGTAGCTGTTCCACATGAGCATATTGATTAATTACTATCAGAATATGGCATTATAGCAGCTCATGAAGCAGATGAATGGAAAAATTACTTTTCTCATGAGACAATGCTTTTATTATGAATATTCAACTTTGGTGATTTACTGTTATAACTGATTACTTGTCTGAATGAATACATATAGTTGAGGAGTTCTTTATGTTTTACAATGTTACCTATAAATCATATTGCTCAGCAGTGTCAGAATGTTAGCATTTCCTGATTAAATTACAGAATATGCATGCGACATTCTAAATTTGTTGTCAATCCCTTTCGGAAAGATTTATCTCAGATTTCCATATTAAAATTTGGCACAATTGAGATGAAAACATTTGTGCAGTTGCTCTGAAATATCTGTTGGAAACTTACATAAGGCTGTAACAAGTAAGTAGTACAATAAGCATGAAGAGCTGAATCCACCCTGCCCCTAGATGACATGAGCAATGGCAAACCATTTGGGAAAATATGGTGAGATCTGCAGAAATGAGATGCTTGACTTTGAGAAAAGAAATTTGGTTCTGCAACAAATTTCGAACAGTATGATGTGCATCTTGTGAGTAAGGGGCGAGAGGCATTAAATATGTAGTCTCAGTTCATTGAGATGCAGTTTCCCATTCTCACACCAACGGGATAGAAACTAAATGGTGACCTGAAGGTCAGAATGGGTGACTCCACCTCACTGTGTGTTCTTTTGGATTTCCATCTTCATTGGCAGTTACCAGCTTCTCTGTGACAGTGACTGCAGCCTCTGCCCACTGAGGTTGACATAAGACAAGCACCAGCATCGCCACATCATCATGGCACATCTCTGACCTACTTGCTTTCCCACTTCAACAGAGCATTTTGGAGATTGCTGGCACCTTTCAGTGAAATGCTATTGCCAGGACATTTCACACATTGGCGCAAGCATCCAACTCATGACGTGAACCAGGCTATATCTCATGCATTTTCAATCGGTCTCTTAGCGCTCACTCACTCTGTGCCTATTTGGGTACTCACAACATTTCTGCCTTGCTTTTTTGCACGTGACCCCTCATCCAAAGTTTAAAGGCTCGCTGTAATTCTGTTTTGCCTTTTTTATTACCAGATGCAAATCCAGGCATTTATTGCTGGTACATGGTTGTCAGTAGTGATCAGTCAAAGGGGTGGACATGTTGCTGCACAGCATCAAACTACTCAATGTTTCTCCTGGATCATGTGCCAATGATGTACGTGGCAAACACAATGTTTCAGCCAAATGGCCACATCTCAAAGTTTAAGGAGACTATTCCTCAGTGAGGTCATGGGGGCACTATTATCAATACAAGATCCTAGTACGAGGGCATTGTCTGATATCAGTCCAGATATGGTCATTCAACCACTTGGGACAGTCAGAGTCAAGCCATATCTCTACTTCCAGGGAGTGAGCCATGATCAGTCCTAAAGGCTCAGTTCAACCAGTCAGGGGACGCACAGAGAGTCATTTGAGAGCTGCACATATGATGGTCAGGAGTCTGTTCATTGGCCAGTCAGGTCTATTTATCAAAGTCAGTCAGGGGTGGGGGGCAGCGTGGAATGGTGGACCAGGGACAGTCCTGTGGACTTGTCCACTGAAGCAAACAACTGCTGACGTAGGGAAGTTGGGGTTCTCAATCGTGGGGACTGGAGGCAGCATATCGGAAGATTGTGCAGATGAGAAAAGGTGGCAACTATATTTTGTTCAGCGGTGGAGGTCAGAACACCATGATGTGCTGTCCAGATATCTGCCATGAAATTCTTTCCCTGTTGCAGCTATTGGAGGTTATAGGATGGTGCCTCCACTTTAGTTTTCTAGGGTAGTTATGTCTAGGCTTTTGTACCAGTACCATCCAGACAAAGTTCACCACTTGATCCTTGGAATTGCTGCTCTATCCAGCTGGAGGATACCCAAGGTGATGGGATGGATGATGAGTATCCATGAGAGCTGCAGCATTGTGTGAAACAAGAGCGTGGGTACTGTCTTCAGATAGAACAGCACCTTGAGCATCCAATAGGGCTGCAGCATTGCCACAGCAATACAGAGAGGTCTTCTTGGTGAATATCATTCAATGGAACTGAAGCCTGTGATGACATCTTTCAATGACTGTAAATGTTGTGTTGCTGCTGAGCCCAGCAACCCCTGCATAACCACAACTGTAACTACAGCTATTAATGCTTTGATCTTTCATGCTGCTTAATAAAGGGCAAGGTTACAAATGGATGGAAGCCTTCACAACTTCTGATTTTTCATCATTCAATCTTCATACATCTTCATACTAGAGTGGGTTCACTATGAGTTTGAACTCTCACAAGGTTGGGAATCACAGGAAGGATGAAAGGACTGACAACCTCTAGAGTATGTTGAGCAGAGATTTTTAAGGGTTCTATACGTGGCTCCTCCTCAATCTGGGTGCCTCCTGGCATTGCCCTGTTACCTTGTGAGGAAGGGGGTCCTGAAATGAGATCAAGCTCCTTCATTTCCCTGTCAACTTCCTGTGGTTACAAAGCCACACTGGCAGATCTATATGCATATCCAGCAGACAATGAATGTGCTTGGCGTATTTCTCTACGATAACCAGTAACCTGTCCATGAAGGCAGGCAAACGCTCACATGTGAGCACAGTATAAATCTTCAAGCCACCATGGTATACCTAGAAATGGCATTGAGGACAATTGATTCTAGGATTCCCTGTATCTGCCTTCAGATACAATTTCTTCATGACGAGGTTGTTTAGCAGCTGCTGGAGGCTGTTGCTGGTCTTGGGCATGTTGGTGGTTTGGTTCCTCTTCCATTTCACTATACCTCTCCTGCACTGTTGACCCAATGACAATAAGTCCTGCTGTGGTCATGGTCCCGGTCATGATGCAGAGAATCTTATATTTTCAATCTTGCCATCCTTTCCCAACTGACTTGTCATTGCCCGCATTTTTGGTAGGGCTAATGTTTCATTTAAATGACGGGCTCAGAGATGAGTATGAATACCCAGTTTCGATGTTTGTAATGCCAAGCCAAAACTAGTATGACATAAGAATGAAGAAGTATTTGCGGTGATAAAGTGATCCAGCTGTTAACCTAGTCAGATTTAGAAGAGTTATTTAATAATGGTAGTTGCAGAGGACCATAGAGACAGATGGCTCCAGTGATGGTTTAACCTGAGGGTCACTGTGCTTCAGGTGAGGGGAGAGGTTGAGAAGAAAAGCCCTTCATGGTAACCTCAGCCAGTGTGGGAATTGAACTTATACTGTTGGCATCACTCACCAGCCATCCAGCCAAATGAGCTAACCAACCCCTTGATAATTGCAACATACGCAAGCAAAATTGTATTTTTACAAAGCAAAATCCTTACAGAGAGACTTACCATGCATTGACATGGCTGGAAGGTCTATTGACTGTGTAAGACTTGTGATAAAATCCCCAAAGGTCTGCTCCTAAATTCCATTTAAATTTTGTGCTTGTTTGTACTATTTCAATTACTAATTTTGATGAAGTAGAAAGTTTGTAACTACCTCTGCTATTGATAAAACCCTTTATTGTTAGATACATCACATTAAATGCTCAGTCACTTTTCAGTTAAGTAGAGCATAGTTTGATTAAATTGAATCTTATAATTCATTTCCCATTTTCATTTTTATTCACTAAGTCTCTTACCTTCTCAACAGAAAAGAACTTGTATTGAAACAAGTTACCTTAGGGTGCTCATCAACCCCTGAAATACTTTGACATGAAATTATTGTGCAAATGAAAGCAAATGCAGTAGCCATTTTTTGTTCAGAATATGATCCAGCAAATGCTAATGAGGTAAACTGCCTAATAACTTGTTTTAGTGATATCAGTTGAGAGATAAGATTTGGCTAATCCACCTGACTTTCTTCAAATACAGCTATGGGTGTCTCATTGAAAAGGTAATACCTCTGTCAGAAGAGTGCTCATGTTGCATTGCACTGCAATGTTGGAATAGATTACATGCTCAATTCTCCGCAGTAAGCCTTGATATATTTGCAATGTAGAAGTGCACACTGCTACTGAGCCACCTACTACTGAAATATCCTCTTGAAATCAAATCAGTATTTTCTAAAGTTGTTTTCAAATCACCAATGGAAGATATTAAACATACAGAAATGGGGAAAGACAATCTGTGCAAGGGTTTTATCACAGCATTTGCTGCAAAAGTCTGCCTGGCATCCTCAAAACTGACATCTCCAATTGGAAGAACAATTACATTCAGCCTGTCACATAAAATAAAATGACTTATTATTTATTTTTATTAGAAATTAGTTTTAGCTCATAAATTCATTAATTCTGTGATTTCAAATATGTAAACCTGATCATTGTGAAATAATTGTATATTCTTCAAAATAATTGCAAGGTTAAAGATCATTTTAATAAGGCATTTATTTTTTATGCTATTGTTAGGCTTATGTTGTACATGCACTCTTGTAAAGCTGAGTGTATATTTTCTGAGTAAAGTTGTCCTCCTTTTCAATGAAGGACAACTTTATTATTTATTTTACTAACTTTATCATGCAATAACTGACAAAATCAAGGCAGGCTAAATTGTTGCTGTCCCTACAATATTAATACTCTTCTAGTTCTTGCTTATAGTATGGAGCTATTTCAACTGTCTTTGCTTGAGGTCTTCCGAATGAAGCACATAAATATCCTGATTGAATAATGCAGAATGTCCAAAGGAGTTTTAGTCACACTTAGATCAATGTCAGGAGGGGTAGGGAAGTGGTTGAATGTTTGTGTAAAAATGTAATGTTATAACTGAAAGGTATTGGAGTGGAAAATATACTTTTAGCAAACTGATTCATACAGAATATTGACAGATATATGAGAAACAATTAGTTTAGTTCCTCAATATTTCCTTCTGTATTCATTGTGGTAGAGTCCACACAGAGAAAATTATTACACTTTTGAGGGAATCCAGAATAAGAGGTCATTAATGTTCAATAGTCATTGAAAATCCAATAAGGAGTTCACAAAATCTTTAGCTGACAAGTGGAAAGTATGTGACATTTATCACCACTGAGAATAATTAAACAATTTGGCATATGTGCATTTAAAAAGAAGATATATCAGCTCATGAGGGAGAAAGAAACAGAAGGCTTTTTCACTCAATAAATAATGCCCAGCATTAGAGATTCAGTACATTGTCAGTTAATAGTAGATTATCTTGCAAAAGAAAATTATTTGATCTTAACTTGCGCTGCAGGTTCAGGATTTTGTATTAAGATTGAAGATGATTCTATGGAGTTATATGGATACTGTTTGTTTATAGTAAGTAATGTTCGATTTTTGGAAAAATAATCTCTTGTATATGTTAAATCAATGTTAAAAGACTATTGCTATGAACCTCACAGAGACCATCTACTTGTCCAAAAATATTTAAATATCCAATGACGAGCTGAAAAAAATCACGCAACATGAATTCAATTTTCAACACTTTTTACTGTAATAAATAATTTAACTATGTGGTACTTAGTAGGCAGCTAAAATTCCAGAAAGCGTCAGAAAACAACACTGTCCTCACTTTGCCACTCAAATATTCCATGCTTCAGTTGCAATTTATATCCCACTCTCTGCAGAATAGCAGTTTTCACAAGAATCAGTTCAATGTCACTCTCAACTTCTAATGTGTTCTCCCAATTTCACTGAGTAGTAATGCTTAGGGACTGTCAAAAGGTGCTTTTCTCTGTCATCATAGAAACCTCACATTGAAACCTCACAGCAAAGCTTACTCCAATGATTTTTTTATAACTCCCTGGATGAATATTTCAGATTCCTTAGCATGTCATGGCTTTAATGAGAGACCCATCTATCCTGCTGCATACGAGTTGACTATTTATAGTAAGACCTTGTGCTTCTCTCTACTGACTACATTGCTTTCTCTCACTATCTGAGGAAGATATCCTTCACATTTTTCTGCCCAAATCTTGAAGACTAGGGTTAGATTTTTACCAATTTCCAAATAGCTGGGACAATGGTGAGAAAGTTTGAAAATCAGACAAGAATAGAAAATTGAGATTCTCAACATTAAGGAATAAGTGGAGCAATTTTCCACCTCTTCCTCTGGCAGCTCGTTTCATGCATGCACCACCTTCTGTGTGAAAATGTTGCTCTTATGTTCCTTTTAAATCTTTTCCTCTCACCTTAAACCAATGTCTCTAGTTTTAGGTTTCTCTAACCTGGGGAAAGGACCTTGGTTGTTCACCCCATCCATGCCCCTCATGATTTTATAAACATTTATAAGCCTCCAATGCATGAGGCAAATAGCCCCAGCCTTCATTGGTCAAAACATTGAGTAGAAGTTGGGACGTTGTGTTATGGTTGTACAGGACAGTGGAATATTGGGTCCGGTTCTGGTCTCCCTCCTATTAGAAGACATTGTGAAACTTGAAAGTGGTCAGAAAAGATTTACAAGGATGTTGTCAGGGTTGTAGCTTTGAGAGAGGCTGAATAGGCTGGATCATTTTTCCCTGGAGCATCACAGACTAGGGTATAACCTTTTAGAGGTTTATAAAATCATAAGGGGCGTGGTTAGGGTGAAAACTGAACGTCCTTTTCCTATGGTGGGTGAGTCTAAAACTAGAGGGCGCAGGTTTAAGGTGAGAAGGGAAAGATTTAAAAAGGATCTGAGGGTGGTGCTTGTATGGAACAAGCTGTCAGAGAAAGTGATGGAGGCAGGAACAATTACGACATCTGAAAGACATCTGGATGGGTATATGAACAGGGAGAATTTGGAAGGATATGGGCTAAATGATGGCAAATGGGACTACATCAGATTGGGATGTTTGGTCAGGGTGGACGAGTTGGATCAAAGGGTCTGTTTCCATTATGTATGACTCTAAGTCACCCTGCCTAGTTGAATGACAGATTTCGGAGTTCACATGACAATGCTCATTTTTCCATTATACTTGAAATTAAATAGACAGTCCCAGCACATAATCACTATGGAAAATCACACATTCAAAACGCATAGAAGTAAATTTTATTTTTTCTTTTGTCATGAATGGAGTAAAAACTCACTTTTAATTCATGTCTATATATTGGTATTGTAAAAAGCCTAACAAAGCTGGCTGCATTGACCACGTGACTGGGCTTAACAATAACCTTCTGAAAATTTCTACAAAGTCAGTCAGATAACAGTCAGACAACACCCATGTAACTCTTAACCCATGTATCTGCTACAAAGATGATCATTTCAAGACAAAGCATTTAAATAACAGAATTACAAATAACAAATTCCAAAAAAAATTTGTGTTGATGATTTTCCACTTCACCCCTGAAATAGACCATAGACAGCTGGCTATCTGTAATGCAAGCCTTTGTCTTGGTGGCATCTGTTTCTTCCCTAGGAGACTTGATCACATGACTCCCTTAGTGTTGAACTGAATTGTCTCTTTTATAAATATTTCAGTTTTGAAATATCAAACAATTAAGGTCATCATTTCTACTGACAAAATCAATATTCTGGTCTGCAAAGGAAAAGTTTCGAGTTTGCTAAAATCAGTGACCAACCTGCATTTATGTACTCAGCAAGTCGAAACCTCCAGTTTTCAAAACATTGAAACAGAATCACATTTCAGCACAATACCTTCAGAAGACTTTCAAATGGATCTTTAAAGGGAGGAACCTGTCTACAATTTCTCAATTGAACAGTTAATCAATCCAGTTCAAATTTGTTGTGGTCCTTGCAAAATCAGAGTCTGCAAACAGAGGGAGTGGGAAAATACTGTTTAAAAGGTGAGAAGTTAAGTCACAATCAGCTTAGGGATAGAAGGTGACCTGGGGGGAGAGGTTTGTTTCAAAACTTATGTCCTATCCATACAGAATTTGGTACCTCACATCTGAGATTTGTTCCAACGAAATGAGTCAAAGATTTGACAAAAGCTCATGAAGTCTGAGGAAAGTCCAAATGTTAAAAAAAAAGCTTTACTAGAGTAAATGGAAACCAAAAAGGGAATTTTGATATGACTTGTTAAACAAAATCAATGTCCACAACATTTCCTATTCCACATTAGGAAATGGATCATGGAATAAATCTTTATCAGTTTTGATTCTATATCTTTTTTTATGCTCATAGATATGATACTCTTGTGAGACATGACCTTGTGACTAAGAGTGTATAAAATAAACCCGACTCATTAAAGGTGAGCTTGCCATTCCAAGAACATACATATAGGGCAGTATATTGAACAGCTACAACATGTAACCACCATCCTTTTTGCTCTTAGATCTTTAAAGCTCTGCCCTGAACTCATTTTGTTTCACCTATTTCTCTAATCAATTGGCTCAGAGATGGTATTACACACCTTTAGAGCAGGATTCTAACACTGCGCCACAAGATGGTCTCCTTTAGGAACAAGTACATTACACCACTCCAAACGTTCACTCAGTGCTCAGCTCCTCCTTAGAACCAACAGCAACTTGGGCATTGTAATTAGGAAGATTAAGGAATTGAGCATCCACTGAATCAGTAAAATGAGTGAGGAAAAGGAAATATAATGGCAGAATGAAGCAAGTAACTGCTAACCAGTACTGCAGAGTCTTGTGACCCATGACTTGAGGGTCTACAGTCTGGCTATAACCACCTCATGGGGTCAGTGGAGCTGGTCATGAACATCCATAACCATCAAGACATGTTGATATTTATGGAAAAGCCCTGCAATCTTGTCTGTACACAAAGGAAAATTTATTGGCACTGTGGTCAAGCATACAGCATACGGACATTTACTTTGAAACCCCAGCTACTGAGCACAATGGGATATCACTAATGAATAGTCACATTGCTGCAGTGGAGGCCGTTCATGTGAATGCAAAACAGGCTCATGGCCTTGGTCAATCCATTGGTGCATCAAAGAGCTATGACATAGGGTAAGATTAGCCAGAAGTGTTTCATGGCCAAAAGAGTAAAATTCAATTGTAGTTATTTTCTACCTCTTAAGCTCAAGATTGTAAGGTATTGTTTGATTTACTCCACTCATTTTTTTACTCACTTCCCCAGAAGTTTTAATCTTTGAAGTATCCACAGCTAAAAGAACCTTTAAGATGAAATTGAAGAGATGGTTTATTAACAAAACATTCAAGACAGGGAAACTGTTCCACCACTTCATTCATTCAACAGATAAACAAAGTTGAAAGAATTAGAAAAGGAACAAAAAAGGTTACAACTTATGAATAACATAAAATTCAAAGGTTTAGGTATTCATCAATGTGACTCAGAGTCCAGTGAATCAATGTTCAATTTGAATACATCTTCTTAGGGGCTGGGATACAGATCAGTGACAGTTGTAAGTGCAACAGTATTTTTGTACTCAGACAATTAGTCCACTTTAGCAGGTAAAGCCGAAGTTCCTTCTGGAGTTAAGACTTTTGAGAGAGAGTGTTGGATAGCTGGCCTTCTAGCACCAATGTCCTGGAGAACAATCACATTGGTCTTGAAGCATTAACTCTGCTTCTTTATTCACAGATACTGCTAGTCCTGCTGAATTTCTCCAGTATTTTCTGCTTTTATTTCAGACCTTCCAGCTGATAACTTTTGGTGCTGCTTTTCTCTTGATGTTGAGACATTAACTGAGGTCAGAAGTCAAAACTGACATGAAAGCAATGCAATAGATGCACATTCCAGTCAAGAAACATGATAGTTTCTGCTACACTGTTCAGAGAAGTGTGGTACTTTGAATACCTTCATCAAAATGGCCATTTTGAGGTGAAGAGGTGCTGATGACTAATAGGACTGTTGTTACCATATTGCCAAATCTTTGTGTTGTGTTCTTAATGGGATTTGGGATGTCTCTAGACAGTTTCTAATCACAAAAGGTAGCAAACTAAGTCTCCAGGACTTAAAGGCCTTACACATGGACTAGCTGTTTTATGATTGACAGAATGCCCTGGAAGATTCTGATAATTCCGGTCATGTGATTGTAGCGGCACCATTAAGAGTCCAGCTGTGTTGACAATTTGCTTTTTAAAAAGCAATTTAAATGGGAGAATGACTAAAAGACTGTAGCTTTACAAAAATGTTTAATTTCTCTTCATGCCTGCCTGGTTGGTGGAAAAGTAAAGAATTCAATTTCATTTTAAAAAATCATTGAAGAGAAGAAACAAAGGGTAAGAAAGCTTGCAATCATCCCCTCATTCTCTCCTAGCTCTGGGGTAATGGAGCAGCCTCACTTGCCATGGAGATCAGCTATCTTTGGTTTTAACAGCACTGGATTTCTTGCCTGTTCGAGGCTACCTTGTGGTGGTTCAGCAAATTGGGATTTTGATTTATTGGTGGGGTTTCTCTCACATCGTGGACTGTATGTGGGGGTACACCTTGGCTGCTTCCCTCAGGTTGCTTTAAGTTTCCCAAGGAAGTGGGCAAAATCCTTCTGCTGCTCTTAGGTTACAAGGTGTCAAGTAACCTTTGAGTTTACTGCACCAAGGTCTGATAGGCTGCAGGATCCTTCAATCTCTCCTTCCTGACTGACTCCTCCTGGCTTCTGTTAGATCAATCCACCTTCTCACAAGCACTCACTGGCTGACTGCGCTCTGTGATGAATTTTGTTTTATCTGCCCTTGAACTTCTCTTGAGACAGTCACAAATGCAGTGGGTTTTCAGATATACTACCAATCTATTATTTTGGAGAAAGGTTAGTCACTGATCTGTCCCACAGCCTGTCAGACACTACTGTACTCAGGCGGCTCTTTGAATATCTCCATAACCATCTACATGCCTCTTTTGGGAACCGCCTCTGTCCTCCCTCTAAAGCTGAAAAGATGGCATTGGCTGAATCAGCCTCTCACCTGGCAACGATGCATGCTTCTTTTCTTTTATATATTTCAGCCTGGTATGGAAATTTCTGCCATTTTCTCTGTCAAGTCACTCACCCTCTGTCTCTCCAGTGCTTGTTCACTATCTACAAGGCTCAAATGAGGACTGTGATAGAATATTCTCCACTTGCCTGGATGGATGCAGCTCCAAAAACATTCAGGCCAATGCAACCCACTGGATTGCCACCCCATTCACCAAAGTCCATTATTGCGCCTTTCAGTGCCAATATAAAAAGACAGAAATCTGTAGCATGTACAAAATGCACAGCCATAACTTACTAAGGTTTCATTGACAGCAATTTCCAACCCCATGACTCTCTAGTATAGCAATGGCAATAGATATAGGGTAATACCACCCCATACAAGTCCCTCTTCAAGTCACTCACCATCCTGACTTCAGATCATATTGCCGTTCCTTCACCATTGTAGAGACAAAATCCCGGAACTTCATCCCTCACAGCTTTAGTAATGTCCCTAGCTCACCACCACTTTCTCCAGGGTAATTAGGGGTAGGCAGTAATTGCTAACCTAGACTCAGACACCATCATTCCATGAATAAAAAAAAATTCTCTTAGTTGCATTGAAGCGATAAATTAGAAAGCTTAAAGCCATGAAGGTCATTGTGTCCACAAGGAAACCGCTCCACAGGCCACATGGTGCAGACTATGGCCTTTCATCACAGTGGCTCAGTCTTGGAGCCTGGAGCCTTTGGCTGTACCATCTAGCAAGGCCTTGAAGACTGCTCCATTGATCTCCTGGTCTTTGAATATATTGGGAACCACTTCAACGTAAGTCAATCAACAGCTCCAGTTTAAAATGGCTCCTATGTAGCGTCTCAATTAGACTGATTGGCTCTTTGTTCAGCCAGATGATTTTACCACCTCCCAGTCTGCCACAGAAAAGTCTTCCAGAAGCGAGAATGAGCCTGGAAACCATCCTAATGTGTCAGTACATTACTTTCCTAGCAATCTCTTGCCCTGGAGGCCTCTAATCATGTTGTCATAGGCCAGGAAAATCCATCCATAAAGATGTAAGCCATTCAACCACGTAACTAAAAGCTGCTGAAGATCTGGAGCCACTTCAGTAGACTAGAGAGGAAAACAGTTCGTTGCAGGAGGCTTGACTAAACCTGTTACTTTGGCATCTGCTATAAGAAAGGCTGAAAGGCATTGTCAAGAACATAACATAGTTACCTTGAGTTTCCATTCTTGAAGAATTCTATTACGATTATAGAAAATGGAAGAGTAATCGTGACAGAATTCTTTGAGAACGTTTCCAAATTAGTAAACAATGACATCTGGTAGACATTATAAACAGGCTGGACTTCAGCAGGTGACTTAGCATTAACACGATTTACCTGCTATTAGCAAAGGATGGTAAAACCTGTCTCCCTCTGATAACACCAGAAACTAAACACATTCTAGATGTTTGAGACCAACTGAACGTAAAGATGAAAACAAACAAGCTCAAAACACAAATGGATTTTCATTCAGTCAAGTGCATCCTTATTTGGTTAATAACTTCACTATAAGTGCCCCCTGGCGCAGTTTTTATCACCTCAGGTTTTTAATTGCTCTTGTAGAGTAAACTTGTGCCTGTTGAAGTGGAGGGGGTTCAGGAAGTCTATTTGTGCCGATTGAAGTGGAGAGGGGTTCAGTTTATCATCGATGTTTTTTTGACATTGAAAATTGAGTACTTCAGAGGTGGGCTGATGGTGTGTGTGTTGTGAAGCAGTATGTGAATCTGTAGGCCAGGGATTCATGCAGCGTGAAAGCATTTTGGAACAGCTTTGTCCTCAGTCCACATGCCTATAAGTTATATTGTAGCATTAAGCAAGAACATTACTGAGCATTGGCCCCTATCCCTTGCCAGCTGATCAAGCATGACCTGCCTTGGCTGGTCACCCAAGATTGCATGTTATTTTCATTGGGTAGGTAACTAGCTGCAGTCAGATCTTCCATCTCTATAAGGGATTGTGCTTTGAGAAGACTCCTGCCATCCAATAGGAGAACTGGCAGCTCATCAAGAGCAGTAACACCACTGGAAGCTAAGGCTATTGCTGGGACTGCACCATTGCCTGGACCAGTATTGTGGAAGAGGCCACTGAATGATATTAGATTGGTTTAGGCTTGTCAGGAGCCAATTGAGCAGTTTATGATCACTGGCATATGGGGTGTGAAACCTCAATGGGCCAGAGAATTCTTGATACTGAGGGCCAGCCGTTCCCCAAGCCTGCAATAAAGCTGTCAGGAGCATTCCTTGAGTGGTCCATAACTGAAATCACGTGAGAGGTTCAACTGGTCCGAGGGATGGAAGGCTGTCATCACCCACACCATCACTAACAAAATGTCAACAGGAGTGAAAATGTATAGTCAAGCCGCCTTTTTTCCCCATCCCATTAATTTTACAATCTTTCCTTCCCCTTGTGCCTCCCAGTGCACTTCCTATGATTCCCAGCCTTGACAACATTTTGAAGAGCTTGAGGACATTGGTTGTTGAAGTGGGCTCTCAGCCTGGCATGACGATCTCTTGGTGGCAGATCTCCCAGCCCGGCAGGGCAGCCTCTCAGTCTGGGCAGCAGTTACCCAGCTCAGCATGGTGATCTCCTAGCTCAGCGTGGTGATCTCCCAGCCCAGCGTGGTAATCTCTCAGCCCAGCGTGGTGATCTCCCAGCACAGCGTGGTGATCTCTCAGCCCAGCGTGGTGATCTCCCAGCCCAGCGTGGTGATCTCCCAGCTCAGCGTGGTGATCCCCCAGCCCAGCGTGGTGATCTTCTAGCCCAGTGTGGTGATCTCCCAACCCAGCATGGTGATCTCCCAGCCCAGCGTGGTGATCTCCCAGCCCAGCGTGGTGATCTTCTAGCCAAGTGTGGTGATCTCCCAATCTAGCATGGTGATCTCCCATCTCAGCATGGTGATCTCCCAATCCAGCATGGTGATCTCCCAGCCCAGCGTGGTGATCTCCCAGCCCAACGTGGTGATCTTCTAGCCCAGTGTGGTGATCTCCCATCTCAGCGTGGTGATCTCCCAATCCAGCATGGTGATCCCCCAGCCCAGTGTGGTGATCTTCTAACCCAGCATGGTGATCTCCCAGCTCAGCGTGGTGATCACCCAACCCACGGAGGTGGTCTCTCAACCCAGCTTGGCGGTCTCTTGGCCCGGTGTATTTTTCTTTTGGCTTGGTGCCACAATCTCTCAGCTTGGCTTGACTGTCTCTTGGCCCAGCATGGCTGTCTCTCAGCCCAGTGTAGCTGTCTCCTGGACCAGCGTGACTGTCTCTTGGCCCAGCGTGGCTGTCTTTTGGCCCAGCATGGCTGTCTCCTAGCCCAGCGTGACTGTCTCCTGGCCCAGCGTGACTGTCTCCTGGCCCAGCGAGACTGTCTCCTGGCCCAGCGTGGCTGTCCCTCGGCCCAGCGTGACTGTCTCCTGGCCCAGTGTGGCTGTCCCTCGGCCCAGCGTGACTGTCTCCTGGCCCAGTGTAGCTGTCTCTCGGCCCAGTGTGACTGTCTCTCGGCCAAGTGTAGCTGTCTCCTGGCCCAGCGTGACTGTCTCCTGGCCCAGTGTAGCTGTCTCCTGGCCCAGCGTGACTGTCTACTGGCCCAGTGTAGCTATCTACTGGCCCAGCGTGACTGTCTACTGGCCCAGTGTAGCTGTCTACTGGCCCAGCGTGACTGTCTCTCGGCCCAGTGTAGCTGTCTCCTATACAAGTGTGACTGTCTCTCGGCCCTGCGTGACTGTCGCCTGGCCAACCATGACTGTCTCCTGGCCCAGTGTGGCTGTCTCCTGGCCCAGCGTGACTGTCTCCTGGTGCAGCGTGACTGTGTCTCGGCCCAGCGTGGCTATCTCTCGGCCAAGTGTAGCTGTCTCCTGGCCCAGCGTGACTGTCTCCTGGCCCAGTGTAGCTGTCTCCTGGCCCAGCGTGACTGTCTACTGGCCCAGTGTAGCTATCTACTGGCCCAGCGTGACTGTCTACTGGCCCAGTGTAGCTGTCTACTGGCCCAGCGTGACTGTCTCTCGGCCCAGTGTAGCTGTCTCCTATACAAGTGTGACTGTCTCTCAGCCCTGCGTGACTGTCGCCTGGCCAACCATGACTGTCTCCTGGCCCAGTGTGGCTGTCTCCTGGCCCAGCGTGACTGTCTCCTGGTGCAGCGTGACTGTGTCTCGGCCCAGCGTGGCTATCTCTCGGTCCAGTGTAGCTGTCTCCTGGACAGGTGTGGCTGTCTCTCTGCCCAGCGTGACTGTCGCCTGGCCTAGCGTGGCTGTCTCCTGGCCCAGCATGACTGTCCCTCGGCCCAGCGTGACTCTCTCTTTGCCCAGCCTGACTGTCTCTCGGCCCAGTGTGACTGTCTCTCGGCCCAGCGTGGCTGTCTCTCGGCCCAGCGTGGCTGTCACCTGGCCAAGCGTGACTGTATCTCGGCCCAGTGTGACTGTCTCTCGGCCCAGCGTGACTCTCTCTCTCGGCCCAGTGTGACTGTCTCCTGGCCCAGTGTAGCTGTCTCCTGGCCAAGCATGACAGTCTCCTGGCCCAGCGTGACTGTCGACTGGCCCAGCGTGGCTGCCTCCTGGCCCAGTGTAGCTGTCTCCTGGCCCAGTGTAGCTGTCTCCTGGCCCAGTGTGACTGTCTCCTGCCCCAGTGTAGCTGTCTCCTGGCCTAGAGTGACTGTCTACTGGCCCAGTGTAGTTGTCTCTCGGCCCAGCGTGACTGTCCCTCGACCCAGCGTGACTCTCTCTTTGCCCAGCGTGACTATCTCTCGGCCCAGTGTGACTGTCTCTCGGCCCAGTGTGACTGTCTCCTGGCCCAGAGTGGCTGTCACCTGGCCAAGCGTGACTGTCTCTCGGCCCAGTGTGGCTGTCTCCTGACGCAGTGTGACTGTCTCTCGGCAAGTGTAGCTGTTGCTTGGCGCAGCGTGACTGTCTCCTGGCCCAGCGTGACTGTCTCTCGGCCCAGCATGACTCTCTCTTGGCCCAGTGTGACTGCCTCTCGGCCCAGTGTGACTGTCTCTTGGTCCAGCGTGACTGTCTCCTGGCCCACCATGGCGGTCTCCTGGCCAAGCCTGACTCTCTCGGCCCAGTGTGGCTGTTTCCCGGCGCAGCGTGACTGTCTCCTGCCCCAGTGTGACTGTCTCTCGGTCCAGCGTGACTGTCTTGGCCCTGCGTGACTGTCTCCTGGCTCAGTGTAGCTGTCTCCTGGCCCAGTGTAGCTGTCTCCTGCCCCAGTGTGACTGTCTCTCGGCCAAGCATGACAGTCTCCTGGCCCAGTCTGACTGTCGCCTGGCCCAGTGTGGCTGCCTCCTGGCCCAGTGTAGCTGTCTCCTGGCCCAGCGTGACTGTCTATTGGACCAGTGTAGATGTCTCTCGTCCCAGTGTGACTGTCTCTCGGCCCAGTGTAACTGTCTCTCGGCCCAGTGTAGCTGTCGCCTGGCCCAGCTTGGCTGTCGCCTGGCCCAGCGTGGCTGTCTCTCGGCCCAGTGGCTGTCTCGGCCCAGCGTGACTGTCTCCTGGCCGAGCCTCGCTGTCTCTCGGCCCAGCGTGACTGTCTCCTTGCCCAGTGTGGCTGCCTCCTGGCCCAGCGTGGTTGTCTCCTGGCCCAGGGGAGCTATCTCCTGGCCCAGGGTAGCTGTTTCCTGGCCCAGCGTGGCTGTCTCCTGGCCCAGCGTGACTGTCTCCTTGCCCAGCGTGACTGTCTCTCGACCCAGCGTGACTGTCTCCTGGCCCAGCGTGACTGTCTCCTTGCCCAGCGTGACTGTCTCCTGGCCCAGTGTAGCTGTCCCCTGGCCCAGCATGGCTGTCTCCTGGCCCAGCGTGGCTGTCTCCTGGCCCAGCGTGGCTGTCTCCTGGCCCAGTGTGGCTGTCTCTCGGCCCAGCGTGGCTGTCTCCTTGCCCAGGGTAGCTGTCCCCTTGCCCAGCGTGACTGTCTCCTTGCCCAGTGTAGCTGTCTCCTGGCCCAGCGTGACTGTCTCCTGGCCCAGGCTCACTGTCTCTCGGCCCAGCGTGACTGTCTCCTTGCCCAGTGTAGCTGTCACCTGGCCCAGCGCGACTGTCCCTCGGCCCAGTGGCCATCTCGGCCCAGTGTGACTGTCTCCTGGCCCAGCCTCGCTGTCTCTCGGCCCAGCGTGACTGTCTCCTTGCCCAGTGTGGCTGCCTCCTGGCCCAGCGTGGTTGTCTCCTGGCCCAGGGGAGCTATCTCCTGGCCCAGGGTAGCTGTTTCCTGGCCCAGCGTGGCTGTCTCCTGGCCCAGCGTGACTGTCTCCTTGCCCAGCGTGACTGTCTCTCGACCCAGCGTGACTGTCTCCTGGCCCAGCGTGACTGTCTCCTTGCCCAGCGTGACTGTCTCCTGGCCCAGTGTAGCTGTCCCCTGGCCCAGCATGGCTGTCTCCTGGCCCAGCGTGGCTGTCTCCTGGCCCAGCGTGGCTGTCTCTCGGCCCAGCGTGGCTGTCTCTCGGCCCAGCGTGGCTGTCTCCTTGCCCAGGGTAGCTGTCCCCTTGCCCAGCGTGACTGTCTCCTTGCCCAGTGTAGCTGTCTCCTGGCCCAGCGTGACTGTCTCCTTGCCCAGGGCAGCTGTCTCTCGGCCCAGCGTGACTGTCTCCTTGCCCAGCGTGACTGTCTCTCGACCCAGCGTGACTGTCTCCTGGCCCAGTGTAGCTGTCCCCTGGCCCAGCATGGCTGTCTCCTGGCCCAGCATGGCTGTCTCCTGGCCCAGCGTGGCTGTCTCCTGGCCCAGCGTGGCTGTCTCCTGGCCCAGTGTGGCTGTCTCTCGGCCCAGCGTGGCTGTCTCCTTGCCCAGGGTAGCTGTCCCCTTGCCCAGCGTGACTGTCTCCTTGCCCAGTGTAGCTGTCTCCTGGCCCAGCGTGACTGTCTCCTGGCCCAGGCTCACTGTCTCTCGGCCCAGCGTGACTGTCTCCTTGCCCAGTGTAGCTGTCACCTGGCCCAGCGCGACTGTCCCTCGGCCCAGTGGCCATCTCGGCCCAGTGTGACTGTCTCCTGGCCCAGCCTCGCTGTCTCTCGGCCCAGCGTGACTGTCTCCTTGCCCAGTGTGGCTGCCTCCTGGCCCAGCGTGGTTGTCTCCTGGCCCAGGGGAGCTATCTCCTGGCCCAGGGTAGCTGTTTCCTGGCCCAGCGTGGCTGTCTCCTGGCCCAGCGTGACTGTCTCCTTGCCCAGCGTGACTGTCTCTCGACCCAGCGTGACTGTCTCCTGGCCCAGCGTGACTGTCTCCTTGCCCAGCGTGACTGTCTCCTGGCCCAGTGTAGCTGTCCCCTGGCCCAGCATGGCTGTCTCCTGGCCCAGCGTGGCTGTCTCCTGGCCCAGTGTGGCTGTCTCTCGGCCCAGCGTGGCTGTCTCCTTGCCCAGGGTAGCTGTCCCCTTGCCCAGCGTGACTGTCTCCTTGCCCAGTGTAGCTGTCTCCTGGCCCAGCGTGACTGTCTCCTTGCCCAGGGTAGCTGTCTCTCGGCCCAGCGTGACTGTCTCCTTGCCCAGCGTGACTGTCTCTCGACCCAGCGTGACTGTCTCCTGGCCCAGTGTAGCTGTCTCCTGGCCCAGCGTGACTGTCTCCTTACCCAGCGTGACTGTCTCCTGGCCCAGTGGCTGTCTCCCGGCCCAGTCTAACTGTCTTCTGGCCCAGCGTGACTGTCTCTCAGCCCAGCGTGACTGTCTCCTGGCCCAGCGTGACTGTCTCCTGGCCCAGTGGCTGTCTCCCGGCCCAGTCTAACTGTCTTCTGGCCCAGCGTGACTGTCTCTCAGCCCAGCGTGACTATCTCCTGGCCCAGCGTGACTGTCTCCTGGCCCAGCGTGGCTGTCTCCTGGCCCAGTGTGACTCTCGGCCCAGCGTGAATGTCTTCTTGCCCAGTGTAGCTGTCTCCTGGCCCAGCGTGGCTGTCTCTTGGCCCAGCGTGGCTGTCTCCTGGCCCAGTGTGGCTGTCTCTCGGCCCAGCGTGGCTGTCTCCTTGCCCAGGGTAGCTGTCCCCTTGCCCAGCGTGACTGTCTCCTTGCCCAGTGTAGCTGTCTCCTGGCCCAGCGTGACTGTCTCCTGGCCCAGGCTCACTGTCTCTCGGCCCAGCGTGACTGTCTCCTTGCCCAGTGTAGCTGTCACCTGGCCCAGCGCGACTGTCCCTCGGCCCAGTGGCCATCTCGGCCCAGTGTGACTGTCTCCTGGCCCAGCCTCGCTGTCTCTCGGCCCAGCGTGACTGTCTCCTTGCCCAGTGTGGCTGCCTCCTGGCCCAGCGTGGTTGTCTCCTGGCCCAGGGGAGCTATCTCCTGGCCCAGGGTAGCTGTTTCCTGGCCCAGCGTGGCTGTCTCCTGGCCCAGCGTGACTGTCTCCTTGCCCAGCGTGACTGTCTCTCGACCCAGCGTGACTGTCTCCTGGCCCAGCGTGACTGTCTCCTTGCCCAGCGTGACTGTCTCCTGGCCCAGTGTAGCTGTCCCCTGGCCCAGCATGGCTGTCTCCTGGCCCAGCGTGGCTGTCTCCTGGCCCAGTGTGGCTGTCTCTCGGCCCAGCGTGGCTGTCTCCTTGCCCAGGGTAGCTGTCCCCTTGCCCAGCGTGACTGTCTCCTTGCCCAGTGTAGCTGTCTCCTGGCCCAGCGTGACTGTCTCCTTGCCCAGGGTAGCTGTCTCTCGGCCCAGCGTGACTGTCTCCTTGCCCAGCGTGACTGTCTCTCGACCCAGCGTGACTGTCTCCTGGCCCAGTGTAGCTGTCTCCTGGCCCAGCGTGACTGTCTCCTTACCCAGCGTGACTGTCTCCTGGCCCAGTGGCTGTCTCCCGGCCCAGTCTAACTGTCTTCTGGCCCAGCGTGACTGTCTCTCAGCCCAGCGTGACTGTCTCCTGGCCCAGCGTGACTGTCTCCTGGCCCAGTGGCTGTCTCCCGGCCCAGTCTAACTGTCTTCTGGCCCAGCGTGACTGTCTCTCAGCCCAGCGTGACTATCTCCTGGCCCAGCGTGACTGTCTCCTGGCCCAGCGTGGCTGTCTCCTGGCCCAGTGTGACTCTCGGCCCAGCGTGAATGTCTTCTTGCCCAGTGTAGCTGTCTCCTGGCCCAGCGTGGCTGTCTCTTGGCCCAGCGTGGCTGTCTCCTTGCCCAGGATAGCTGTCTCCTGGCCCAGCGTGACTGTCTCCTTACCCAGCGAGACTGTCTCCTGGCCCAGTGGCTGTCTCTCGGCCCAGTCTAACTGTCT